>NC_091348.1:96121-116548 GCF_038502225.1 Cherax quadricarinatus
TCTTTTCTGAATCTATTAAGGGAAGAGAGAGCTCATTTCGTCTTGAGTTCATATGTATCATTGCGGTGTCCCGCGTCCTGGTGGCTAAAGCTCTTTTAACACGGCGAGGGTTTGGGTTCGATTCCCAGCGAAGGTAGAAACATTGGGCGTGTTTCTTTACACCGGTTGTCTATGTTCACCCATCAGTAAAATAGGTACCTGGGTGTTAGTTGACTGGTGTGGGTCGCATCCTGGGACAAAACTGACCTAATTTGCCCGAAAATCTCTGCACAACAAGCTAGGCCTATATACCTTGTACATGTACTAGTAGAAAAAGATAATAATAATAATAATAATTAATATTATCTTACAATGTTATTCCGTGATCTACATCTCTTCATCTTTCTCACTTTACTTTTCCTTTGCAATTATACTTTTTTTTCATAATTTTTATTATAAAATAATTAATAAACGGTTTACAAAGTCAGCAAATTAATCTCTAAAATTATTTCAATAATTCCTGTCGCTTACTCATTCTCCTCAAAAAAAATGTTCTCTGCCAATTCTTAGATAATTCAGTTTTATTATATTTTTATAGATTAAACAATTGTATTTCCATCTACTCTCTGTCTTTGATCTTAATTCTAACAATAGACATTTTGTACAACTTTCTGCTGCTTGCTGCTTCATCCACGTCTTTCAGACTCGCCTCTGCTTCTTTCCGCATAACAAATCACGTTCGTACCTGTAGTGTACATGAAATATCCGACTCCATCTTGTAATCATTATATAATGAATTCTATAACTATTATCTCTGTAATCCAGTAACTCTATAAATGTTCGGTTTTTCCTGTAAAATTTCAGACGCGCCTATTTATGCATTTCTTCACGTCACTTTCAGCCTCATTTCGAATACTCCGCCTCACTTTTAAATATTACATTAATAAAATCATTTACATTTCAAAAAAATAATCCTTATATTACATCAAATATTTGAAATCAGGGTTAAACACGGCTTAATCTCACTAAATGAGATCTTGGCATAAATCGTATATAAACTCACTCGTTGACATCAGCTACATTGTATATCGTAACTGATAACATTTTAGCCTCACGCGGCGGCAGTCGAGTGAAAACAGTGTAGTTATATACATGGAGACATAATATACGAATTGTCGGTAGTTAACAGATTGGCATGAGCTCTTATAACTGACAGAATATATACTCCGAGAGATGTATATCTGGTAGTGAATATATTATGAGAATTCACATTATTCTCAGTTTAAGAGGTTAAAGTATTCTTGATGGTAGCAGAGAGATAAATTACCAGCTTAATAATTAACGTGCTGATGAAAAACTATAAGCATGACTAAAATATGATAATCTGAGAAACAGGTTACTCTATAGACCAGTGTTTTTGTCCAATCATAACTGACGTCAAACAATGTGATTTGACTATTTATTTTATCGCTTCCGATGCCCGGTCTCAGACCGTAGCTTCTAAATGGGAATAAAAATTATGAAAAACACAAGAGAGTAATCATAGAGGTGTAAACGACTGTACGCAGAGGGTTGTAAAATTTGCCTGCCATCTGACGTTCACCAGAAAAATAAGAAATACTGACAGTGTTAATCAAAAATGCACTTGTGTATAGTTCAGGAACTGTACGTAAGTGAATTTTATCCACATCTTGTCAGTATCAACATACCATTTGTCAATGTTAAATAAGTAACAGAATTCTGCGCTACGTTCACTTGACAAAACGATAGCACAGTTAGCAACTGTCAATAGAATTAAGCAACAATTTAAAAATAGTCTTAAAGCTCTCAGAACTGTTGTAGGATACAATCTCAACTTTAATGCAAATGTTAGAAATTTAAAAAAAAAATGAGCTTAGTATGCATAGATTAGTAAGCAATACAGTAAAGCCATTGACGGAGTTGATAGAACACGTGAAATCAATGTCATGATGGGACTGAGACTCCTGCCTAGTGATCAAAATATTGTCTCGGATAATTACTAGAACCTATAAATTATGGGACAAGCTATACAAGATGGAAACAAATAACAGTTGACACATGCAGATGTTTGAATCATACGAACTTCATCTTGATAGGTAACAACAGTTACCCACTACCCTGGCAGATAACTTTTTGTATCACTATTCCCCACGAAACTCATCAAAATCCCTATCATCGACAACTTTCTAAATTCAGTGATCGGGAACAAATACACGACCTGCAGGGGAAAAAATAATGTTACACTATCTATGCTGATGGCTTTCTTAATTAACTGTGACAGTGGGAGGCCGGAGAGTGTTGATGATACTGTAATGTAGAGTAAAATCAAAATTAACAACTGGGTCTTCACGTTACAGTAAAAACTGTTTGCTATACTTGTTACTCTCAAACTTGTGAAAACTTCCAGCTCTGACATTTTAATTGTAAAGGAATTTCTTCATTACTTGCACTAAATAGCCTGAGATCTCTCGGTAGCTTGCTTGTGTATGAAGCTAGGCGCAGTTTGATACAAATTATTATATAAGAACATAAGAAAGAAGGAACACTGCAGCAAGCCTATTGACCCATGCGGAGCAGGTCCATATCCCCCCAATAAGCACAATGACCCACCCAGTCTGGTCACCTCCACTGAAGGAAGGAGCATGGCACCAGACCCAGCAGCACAAGCTAGTCAGGTCCAACTCACACCCACCCACACCCACTCATGTATTTATCTAACCTATTTTTAAAACTACACAACCTTTTAGCCTCAGCGGGAGTTTGTTCCACTCATCCACAACTCTATTACCATACCAGTGCTTTCCTATATCCTTCCTGAATCTGAATTTTTCCAAGTTGAAACCATTGCTGCGAGTCCTACCTTGGCTGGAAATTTTCAGCACGCTATTTACATCCCCTTTATTTATTCCTGTTTTCCATTTATGCACCTCGATCATATCCCCCCTAATTCTACGTCTTTCGAGAGAGTGCAGATTCAGGGCCCTCAGTCTACCCACATAGGGAAGATTTCTCATACATGGGATCATCTTTGTCATCCTCCTCTGTACGTTTTCCAGAGCATTTATATCCATTCTGTAATACGGTGACCAGAACTGAGCAGCATAGTCTAAATGAGGCCTAACCAAGGATATATAGAGTTGAAGAACAACCTGAGGACTTCTATTATTTATACTTCTAGATATGAAGCCAAGAATTCTGTTAGCTTTATTGCGAACACTAATGCACTGTTGTCTTGGTTTTAGATTACTGCTAACCAGAACTCCTAAATCCTTTTCGCAATCAGTAGTATTAAGATCTACATTATTTAGTTTATATGTCGCATGGTTATTTTCCTGTCCAACATTTAGAACTTTGCATTTGTCAATATTAAACTGCATCTGCCACTTCTGCGACCATTGCATCAATCTATTCAAATCATCCTAGGGTGCTCTAGTGTCCTCATTAGAATGAATTGGACGGCCTATTTTGGTGTCATCAGCAAATTTGCTTATGTCGCTATTTATTCCCTCATCTATGTCGTTTATGTAAATTGTGAACAACAACGGCCCCAACACTGACCCCTTAGGAACACTGCTTGTGACGTGCCCCCATTCTGATTTCTCCCCATTTATGCAAACTCCCTGCTGCCTATTTGTCAGCCATGCCTCTACCCAGGAAAAAATTTCTCGTTCTATTCCGTGTGCCTTAAGTTTCCTCAATTGCCTCTGGTGTGGAACTCTATCGATAGCCTTACTGAAGTCCATATACACAATATCATATTCATTACCATGATCTACCTCCTCAAACACCTTAGTGAAAAAAGTTAGTAAATTCGTAAGACAGGAACGCCCCTTAGTAAAACCGTGTTGAGATTCATTAATTAATCTGTGCCTATCAAGATGGTTACGAATTGCTTCGGCAATTATTGATTCCATAAATTTTCCCACTATGGAGGTAAGGCTTATTGGTCTATAGTTCGAAGCTAAGGACCTGTCACCTGCCTTGTAAATAGGTATTACGTTTGCCATTTTCCACTTATCAGGCACTATGCCAGTTTGTAGTGATATGTTAAAAAGATTAGCCAAAGGTATGCTAAGTTCCTCTTTACATTCCTTTAACACTTGCAAATAGTTCATCAGGACCTGGGGATTTGTTAGGTTTTAGTTTCTCTATTTGTCTGAGGACCATGTCACTAGTTACCGCAATCGTACATAGTTTATTATCATCCTGTTCTACATAATCTATTATTTCAGGAATATCGATAGTATTTTCCTGGATGAAAACTGAGAGGAAGTAGGTATTGAAAATTTCACACATATCCTTATCACTGTCAGTGATCTGACCAGAGTTACTCTTAAGTGGGCCAATCTTGTCCCTAATCTTACTTCTGTATACCTGAAAGAACCCTTTTGGGTTAGTCTTTGAATCCCTTGTGACCTTAGCCTCATAATCCCCTTTTGCTTTTCTTATTCCTTTCTTTTTTTCTCTCTTTAATTGAATATATTGATTTCTTAACTGCCCATCCCCTCTTTTGATACGCCTATATATGCCTCTCTTTTGACCAATGAGATGTTTTAATCTATTGTTCATCCATTTGGGATCATTTTTGTTACATCTAATTTCCCTACTCGGAACAAAAGTTGTCTGGGCAGCTAGAACTATGCTCTGAAAAACGTCATATTGGCAACCAAGATCACCTACCTGACCCATAGTCAGGACATCCCAGTTTAGCCCACCCAGGTAATTTTTCAGTCCTATGAAGTCGGCCAAGCGAAAATCTGGGACAGAGATTTGATTGCATTTATCTGGGTGATTCCATGATATGTTAAAACTAAGTGATTTGTGATCACTTTTCCCAAGCTCATCATTAACCTCAAGATTATTAATTAGTGAATCTTTGTTGGCAAGAACCAAGTCAAGCAAATTGTTTCCTCTAGTTGGTTCTGTCACAACCTGTTCTAAAAAGCAATCCTGAACCGCATCAATAACGTCACTAGACTCTAGATTTCCTGTCATATTGTTCCAATCAGTTTGTCTAAAGTTAAAATCTCTCATTATCACAACATTTTCATATCTAGATGCCTTATGAATTTCGTCCCATAACAGCTTACTGCACTCCCTATCAAGGTTTGGGGGCCTATAAATCACACCCAAAATTAATTTGTAATAATATTGGTAGAATTACCGACAATATGTAAAGTAAAAAGACGCAAGTGCAACTAATGTGACATTTTATTGTGGCAACGTTTCGCTCTCCAGGAGCTTTGTTAAGGCGATACCGGTATCGGCTTGACAAAGCTCCTGGAGAGCGAAACGTTGCCACAATAAAATGTCACATTAGTTGCACTTGTGTCCTTTTACTTTACAAAATTAATTTGTCACGCCCCTCGAGAAACTGTAGCCAGATTCTGTATTCGATGTTTCTAATCTTATATCATGTCTTAGACAACAATTTAAATTTTCTCTGACATACATCGCCACTCCATCACCCTTTCTGTTGACCCTATCAGTGTGGAATAGTTTATAACAATGTATGTTGCATTCAGAAGGCATTTCTCTATCTTTCAGGCTGAACCAGGTCTCTGTTATACCAATAATATCTATATTACCTACACTTACAAGTAATGTTACCTCATCTACCTTATTTCTTAGACTCCTACTATTTGTATAGTAAACCTTAATTAAGGGAGATAGTCACTCGTTGCCCTCTGCTATCTCTCTTTGTTTGTTGATCAATTGATTTGCCTGTACTAGCAACTTTATTCTGAATATTGTCTTTTAAACATATCCCTGAAGTTGGTTTAGAAAGACACGTAAGCAAACACTATAACATATTTATTAGAAAACATTTCGGTCCTGGGACCTTGATCAGAAGTGATCAAGGTCCCAGGACCGAAACGTTTTCTAATAAATATGTTATAGTGTTTGCTTACGTGTCTTTCTAAACCAACTTGTCGGTATTTATTACCAAGGTTTATACCATATCCGTGAAGTATCCCGGTAATTGCTATTTTTAACCCTAATACTGCAGCATGATTGTTTCCCACAAACACCCATACCTCTATAATCTATCAGAAAGTTTTTGTGAATTCCCTCTCATATGAAAGTCCAGAGCATGATAAGGTTGAAGAATCATATAAACAAGCATTAAATAAAGAGAATCGAGTACAATTTTATTTTTCAAAGAGAAATTTAAGAACCATTGTCAGAAAGTAACTAGTAAAGGAGTTTGAAGAACAGTGCAGGTAGAAAAAAAAGCTGATCATTTGTCCAACATAATGAAATGTCATGTTAAATATATGGAGAAAATAACAAGGTTAGTAAATTGCATATGTGGTTACTGCTAGACTAAAGCGAGGTTAAAAGTATCTCTGACAGTACGATTTTATAGACATGCCAATGACGTGAAATGTTAATTGTGTGAATAGAGACACGGGAAGAAACTCCAGGCAAAGCTCCATATAAAATATTTTCGTGAAAGGAACATGTTTTATTTACAGGAAGAAATTTATGATACAGGCAATGCTGTGGAACCCAATGTGATCCCATTACTCCCACATTACATAGCTGGAACCATAATTATTAAGGTCTTCGATAGATGATAGAATATTTGGTGAGAATGAGGAAATGTGGTACAGTGATTATTGTGAGTGGAAATTTGGACATGTAGAAGTGTGGCACTATTGTCATTTGTGAGAATCACTGTGGTCAAAATAAGGAAGTAAGCACTGCTGGTCGTGTGAAGTGGCACTGAGGTCAGTTATAGGGAAAGAGAGAATAAAATGAAAAGACAGTGGCACTGTGAGTTTGTGAGAGGGAGAGTGGCACTGTGGTAATTATGAGGGAGATGAGAGAGTGAGGTCGTTGTGTGAGAGTGGTACAGTGTTCAATGTGAGACACATGTGGTAATTATGAGGGCAGACGTGAAAGAGAGAGCAACGTGTAAGGTCGTCAGTGTGTGAGAGTACAGTGAAAGAGAGCAGCAACGTGAAAGAGAGCAGCAACGTGAAAGAGAGCAGCAACGTGAAAGAGAGCAGCAACGTGAAAGAGAGCAGCAACGTGAAAGAGAGCAGCAACGTGGTCAAACTGAGAGACAGACGCACTGTGATCAGAATAAGAGATAGAAACTGTGGTCTGTGTAAGGGAGTGTGGAATTGTGGTCTGTGTGTGGTACTGTGGTCTGTGTAAGGGAGTGTGGCACTGTGGTCTGTGTAAGGCAGTGTGGCACTGTGGTCTGTGTAAGAGAGTGTGGCACTGTGGTCTGTGTAAGGGAGTGTGGTACTATGGTCTGTGTAAGTGTGTGACACCATGGTTGGTGTAAAGGAGTGTGGCACTGTAGTCAGTGTGAGGGCTGGAGGCTTACTGCATGGTGTGAGGGACTGAGGCACTCTAGCCAATGTCAGGGAGATTACGGGAAACTGGCTCTGTGTTCACTGTGAGAGAGTGGCACTGTGTTCAGTGTGAGGGAGTGAGTGGCAATATGATCTTTCAGACAAATATAAAGGACTATGATCAGAGCGTATCTATGATCAGATACTATGATCAGAGTGAGGGGGGAGTGTACGGGGTGAGTGTAGGGGAGTGAGTAGAGGGAAGGGTAGAGGGGAGTGTAGAGGGGATTGTAGGAGGGAGTGTAGGGGGGAGTGTAGGGGGGAGTGTAGGGAGAGTGTGTAGGGAGAGAGTGTAGAGAGTGTAGGGTGAGTGTAGGGGTGAGTGTAGGGGTGAGTGTAGGAGTGAATGAAGGGGGTGAGTGTAGGGGTGAGTGTAAAGGGTGAGTGTAGGGAGTGTGTGTAGGTGTGAGTGTAGAGATGAGTGCAGGGGTGAGTGTAGTGGTGAGTGTAGGGATGAGTGCAGGGGTGAGTGGAGGGGTGAGTGGAGGGGTGAGTGTAGGGGTGATTGTAGGGGTGAGTGTAGAGAGCGTAGGGGTGAATGTAGGGGGTGAGTGTATTGGTGAGTGTAGCGGTGAGTGTATTGGTGAGTGTAGGGGTGAGTGTAGGGGGTGAGTGTAGGGGTGAGTGTAGGGGCTGAGTGTAGGGGTGAGTGTGGGTGAGTGTAGGGGTGAGTGTAGGGGAGAGTGTAGGGGTGAGTGTAGGGGTGAGTGTAGGGGTGAGTGTAGGGGTGAGTGTAGGGGTGGGTGTAGGGGAGAGTGTAGGGAGTGAGTGTAGGGGATGAGTGCAGGGATGAATGTAGGGTGTGTGTAGGGGTGAGTGTAGAGATGAGTGTAGGGGGTGTGTGTAGGGGTGAGTGTAGAGATGAGTGATGGGGTGAGTGTAGGGGTGAGTGTAGGGGTGAGTGTAGGGGGTGAGGGTAGGGGGTGAGGGTAGGGGGTGAGTGTAGGGGTGAGTGTAGGGGTGAATGTAGGGGGTGAGTGTATGGGTGAGTGTAGGGGGTGAATGTAGGGGTGAATGCAGGGGGTGAATGTAGGGGTGAGTGTAGGGGTGAGTGTAGGGGTGAGCGTAGGGGTGAATGCAGGGGTGAGTGTCAGGGTGAATGTATGGGTGAGTGTAGGGGTGAGTGTAGGGGGTGAATGCAGGGGTGAGTGTCGGGGTGAATGTAGGGGTGAATGTAGGGGGTGAGTGTAGGGGTGAGTGTAGGGGTGAGTGTAGTGGGTGAGTTTAGGGGTGAGTGTAGGGGTGAGTGTAGGGGTGAGTGTAGAGGGTGAGTGTAGAGGGTGAGTGTAGGGGTGAGTGTAGGGGTGAGTGTAGGGGTGAGTGTAGGGGTGAGTGTAGGGGTGAGTGTAGGGGTGAGTGTAGGGGTGAGTGTAGGGATGAGTGTAGGGGTGAGTGTAGGGGGTGAGTGTAGGGGTGAGTGTAGGGGTGAGTGTAGGGGTGAGTGTAGGGATGAGTGTAGGGATGAGTGTAGGGATGAGTGTAGGGATGAGTGTAGGGATGAGTGTAGGGGTGAGTGTAGGGATGAGTGTAGGGGTGAGTGTAGGGATGAGTGTAGGGGTGAGTGTAGGGATGAGTGTAGGGGTGAGTGTAGGGGTGAGTGTAGGGGTGAGTGTAGGGGTGAGTGTAGGGGTGAGTGTAGGGGTGAGTGTAGGGGTGAGTGTAGGGGTGAGTGTAGGGGTGAGTGTAGGGGTGAGTGAAGGGGTGAGTGTAGGGGTGAGTGTAGGGGTGAGTGTAGGGGTGAGTGTAGGGTTGAGTGTAGGGGTGAGTGTAGGGGTGAGTGTAGGGGTGAGTGTAGGGGTGAGTGTAGGGGTGAGTGTAGGGGTGAGTGTAGGGGTGAGTGTAGGGGTGAGTGTAGGGGTGAGTGTAGGGGTGAGTGTAGGGGTGAGTGTAGGGGTGAGTGTAGGGGTGAGTGTAGGGGTGAGTGTAGGTATGAGTGTAGGGATGAGTGTAGGGGTGAGTGTAGGGGTGAGTGTAGGGGTGAGTGTAGGGGTGAGTGTAGGGGTGAGTGTAGGGGTGAGTGTAGGGGTGAGTGTAGGGGTGAGTGTAGGGGTGAGTGTAGGGGTGAGTGTAGGGGTGAGTGTAGGGGTGAGTGTAGGGATGAGTGTAGGGGTGAGTGTAGGGGTGAGTGTAGGGATGAGTGTAGGGGTGAGTGTAGGGGTGAGTGTAGGGGTGAGTGTAGGGGTGAGTGTAGGGGTGAGTGTAGGGATGAGTGTAGGGATGAGTGTAGGGGTGAGTGTAGGGGTGAGTGTAGGGGTGAGTGTAGGGGTGAGTGTAGGGGTGAGTGTAGGGGTGAGTGTAGGGATGAGTGTAGGGGTGAGTGTAGGGGTGAGTGTAGGGGTGAGTGTAGGGGTGAGTGTAGGGGTGAGTGTAGGGGTGAGTGTAGAGGGTTCGTGTAAGTGGTGAGTGTAGGGGTGAGTGTAGGGGTGAGTGTAGGGGTGAGTGTAGGGGTGAGTGTAGGGGTGAGTGTAGGGGTGAGTGTAGGGGTGAGTGTAGGGGTGAGTGTAGGGGTGAGTGTAGGGGTGAGTGTAGGGGTGAGTGTAGGGATGAGTGTAGGGGTGAGTGTAGGGGTGAGTATAGGGGTGAGTGTAGGGGTGAGTGTAGGGGTGAGTGTAGGGGTGAGTGGTGAGTGTAGGGGTGAGTGTAGGGGTGAGTGTAGGGGTGAGTGTAGGGGTGAGTGTAGGGGTGAGTGTAGGGGTGAGTGTAGGGGTGAGTGTAGGGGTGAGTGTAGGGGTGAGTGTAGGGGTGAGTGTAGGGGTGAGTGTAGGGATGAGTGTAGGGTTGAGTGTAGGGGTGAGTGTAGGGATGAGTGTAGGGGTGAGTGTAGGGGTGAGTGTAGGGGTGAGTGTAGGGGTGAGTGTAGGGATGAGTGTAGGGGTGAGTGTAGGGGTGAGTGTAGGGGTGAGTGTAGGGGTGAGTGTAGGGGTGAGTGTAGGGGTGAGTGTAGGGGTGAGTGGAGGGGTGTGTGTAGGGGTGAGTGTAGGGGTGAGTGTAGGGGTGAGTGTAGGGGTGAGTGTAGGGGTGAGTGTAGGGGTGAGTGTAGGGGTGAGTGTAGGGGTGAGTGTAGGGGTGAGTGTAGGGGTGAGTGTAGGGGTGAGTGTAGGGGTGAGTGTAGGGGTGAGTGGGTGAGTGTAGGGGTGAGTGTAGGGGTGAGTGTAGGGATGAGTGTAGGGGTGAGTGTAGGGGTGAGTGTAGGGGTGAGTGTAGGGATGAGTGTAGGGGTGAGTGTAGGGGTGAGTGTAGGGGTGAGTGTAGGGGTGAGTGTAGGGGTAGGGGGGAGAGTGTCGTGGGAGTGTATGGAGCGGGTAGCACTGTTACAAATGCCAGAGAGAATTTAAAGAAATCGTCCTGAGCCTAAGAGTTTCTATTGTTTTTCTACAACACAAACAAGGCTTTTGCTTAATGCACATCATTTTTTTTCCTCGAGAAAATTATATTCATTTTCGCGCCTCTGTCACTAATTCGTGTGAATGAGACATGTGAAGATTAGTGCCTCAGTCTTGATCGTAGTGATTAGCCTAATTTAAAATTCTTATTTCATGTATTTTTACCTCATATTATAACGAAGTACTAATATATAAATCGGAAGTATATTTTTAATATATGTACAATATAGGATGGGGTCCACCTAAATCGGAAGTATATTTTTAATATATGTACAATATTATATATAGAAGAATAGTATTTTGAAACGAGATATTTATTGCATATTTCTTAGTATCAGAGCATCCGAGACATTTTCTGGTCTGTTTCTCTAGGAATTAGTTCAGACGTTACGGGTGTAAATAGTGTGAAGAACTAAAAGGCACAATACCTTGACTGAAACAATACACAAATATCTCGTACATAGGAGAGTGGAGCTTACGACGACGGTCGGGTTCAACTTGATCCATTTATAAAGGCATTTTGTAAATGGTTAAAGTCGGACCGAAACGTCGTCGTAAGCTTCTCTCTCCTATGTGCGGTTTATTTGTTTATAGTGTGTGCCCTTCCCTAATGTCAGAGTCTTCTGTCTCGAGGTAAAGCGATTTGTTTTCCTGCAACGTATATGAAATCAATGCGAATGGAGAGCGAGAATCGTGACGCTGGTGCAGCTGTACGTATTCGTTTGAACTTACCAGAGGTTTGGATTACCCTGAGCCAGGATATTTACTTGATACATGGCATGTAGTAAAAGAGAAGACATTTAAGTTCAAGTTATAAACAGCTTAAAAATGTGTTTATAATTTGAAATCAGGAGGTTTTACATTTTTCTTGCAGTTGTGTTCTTAAATTTACACATAACTAAAGAATGAAATTAATTACATGATTTTGATATTTGACTTTTAAATTTAGAATTCAGTTTTTATTACGTGTGTCTATTTGACACTTTCCTTCATGTTTCTTTCTCGATAATCACTTTTTATAAGAGTGGCACTGTGGTTAGTGTGAGAGAGAACGCGAGAGTGGCACTGTGGTTAGTGTGAGGGAGAGTGAGAGTGGCACTGTGGTTAGTGTGAGGGAGAGTGAGAGTGGCACTGTGATCAGTGTGATGGAGCTTTGCACTGTGGTCAATGATAATGGATCACAACTCCTATGGAATGAGATTCAATCAAATTTAATTACATATAAGTATTTTTTGTCCAGATGCAGACAATGTGTGTGCACTTTAATCAGTTCTCCTTTACTTTTATATAACAGGTTACTTAGTCTTCCAAAATACCGAGAAATCGCCAAGTGGAACTCACAGACCTGAAAGAGTCTCTTCCACGTAATGAGTTCTGAGTGTGTTGAATAACTGAAGGTAATCAGGCATACAAATTAGCTGAGTGTTTGTATTGTCTGTGGTTGGATAAAATCCGATCCATGAGGGTATAGCGATTGTAGAGAATACAACATAATGTGGTCAGAAAACAAAACATCGTCTCCAGTGTATAGTCCCAGCACACTGCATTCATTAGTACTGTTGATGAACGTTAGACCGTAAAATCTGATTTGGTCAACGGTATTCCCTTATTAGGCCAAGGAGGATATCTGTGAGTGCAGATACTAACGATTCCTGTGTAAGGTCACTTGCCTAGGGGAATCGGACTGTTCCTGCACTACCTGGTAATCCCTTACTCTAAAACCAAGAGTCATAAAGTTCACCTAGAACATCCGAGCTGCAGCACATCTTGGTAAAGAGCGTACAGTAAACATTCAGCAGTGCAATATTTCTGGTCAATAATGTGAAGGAAATCACATGGGTGTGTGTGACCTGCTTACGTCACGAAGACAGTGTCATGGTCCCTCACCTAAAGGATCAGAAAGAACATCTGTTGACTTTTTTTTTTTTATAAATTTTAGTCCTCTCCAGAAGGGTAATAGACTCCAACTGGTGATGGTTAACAACCTCTTACGATACTCTGAGTTAGTAATGACTCCAGATAAAACCTTTAATATGGAAGCCGACGTGTAACATCTTGCATCTCATCATTTTGTCCTCATGTCCTCGTTTTGGACAATGACAACCTAGTTGAT
The DNA here is from genome assembly GCF_038502225.1 of Cherax quadricarinatus. Lineage (NCBI taxonomy): Eukaryota > Metazoa > Arthropoda > Malacostraca > Decapoda > Parastacidae > Cherax > Cherax quadricarinatus. Next base: position 108,988 of record NC_091348.1, read on the forward strand.
CAATATAATTATAAAAGTTCTCTGCTGTAATTTGGGTATATATAAAGCTCAGGTAGGTGTTCACCACTCTGCCAGTAAAGGACTTAAGCTTACAAATCATAAGATACTTTTACATACCACGACCACCTTTATTTGTTCATTGTGGGATGAGGTAAGTCTGGAATTTAAGTGTACTTTGAATTTTACTTACAAAAAATCAATCGATGAGTATCCACACTATGCTTTGCACAGAAAAGAATGGCATAAGTAATATGTAATTTTGCTTGTTTCAGTACAACCTCACTATGACCTTGAGCAAGAGGTCTCCAACCTTCTCACTACGAGGTCTCCAACCTTCTCACTACGAGGTCTCCAACCTTCTCACTACGAGGTCTCCAACCTTCTCACTACGAGGTCTCCAACCTTCTCACTACGAGGTCTCCAACCTTCTCACTACGAGGTCTCCAACCTTCTCACTACGAGGTCTCCAACCTTCTCACTACGAGGTCTCCAACCTTCTCACTACGAGGTCTCCAACCTTCTCACTACGAGGTCTCCAACCTTCTCACTACGAGGTCTCCAACCTTCTCACTACGAGGTCTCCAACCTTCTCACTACGAGGTCTCCAACCTTCTCACTACGAGGTCTCCAACCTTCTCACTACGAGGTCTCCAACCTTCTCACTACGAGGTCTCCAACCTTCTCACTACGAGGTCTCCAACCTTCTCACCTTCTCACTACGACACTACGAGGTCTCCAACCTTCTCACTACGAGGTCTCCAACCTTCTCACTACGAGGTCTCCAACCTTCTCACTACGAGGTCTCCAACCTTCTCACTACGAGGTCTCCAACCTTCTCACTACGAGGTCTCCAACCTTCTCACTACGAGGTCTCCAACCTTCTCACTACGAGGGCCACATCGTATATTTTACACTTTCGTGGGCCAAAGAAAAAATTCTCTTTTATGTATAAATATAAATGAATGAATAAAATTTAAATGAATAGGTTTTTATTTGGATCCTTTTTGTAATCAGCATGAAATGATTCAGATCAAATGAGAAATATGACAATTACGAAGAAACAATGCCGTTCTACCATTGAGAAATGCCGAGTAAAAATGTCAAACATAAAACAATATTGTGACAGTATAGTTACTGAACTGCAGATGAGAAAATCTGTCACAAGACTAATTTGCACAAGATTAATGGGAATGATGGAATTGGTTTATTAATTTTATAATATTGCTGAACAGAGGTGTCAAGCTTGAGAAGCCAATTAGCCAATTATTAGAATGGACTTCAAATCATTAGCAGATAAATTTGTTCGATATGTGGACATGATTACTTTATTTTTTAAAATGTTCGTTGACAAAGGTGCGCTGTATCACAAACGTATACGAATCCACAAGCAAATGGCTTAAGATTTGGAAACTAATGAGGCTGTAAAGATTTATAAAATTGGATCAGATTTCCTCCTTTATACTTTTCCTTCATCAAGTCATCTAACTGGAGGTCAATAATTTCCACTTGAAACAGACCTGCGAGTGTTGCAACATTGCGATCAAATGGATTTTGAAACGGCTTTATAGTATCTGTTTTTCTATCAAGATCAGAAAATCTTTCCTGGAATTGTTTTTGAACGTTATTAATGATTTTTGTTGCAAATGAGGAAGGAAATTCTGCTTCACTTTCATGAAATTTTTCACAACATGAGAAATGAACCAAGTTAGAAACTTTCACCTGTCTTTCAAATAGCATCAGTTTTGTCCTGAATACCTTGACATGCCTAAATAAATCACAAATCAAATTTGTTTCACCTTCCAACTTCAGATTCAATTGATTCATATGGCTTGTCACTCCTTCAAAAAATGTCAATTTCCAAAGCTAGTCAGTGTTTGATAAAAGTGGTTTGGGACAGTTTTTATCTGTAAGAAATGATCCAATTTCCATTCTCTGCTTAAAGAACCTCGACAGAATCTTTCCACAATTAAGCTTTCGAACTGCTGTATAATAAGGTAAGTCAACGACCTAAGAATCAATTTCCTTCAGAAAACCACGAATATGGCTATGATTAAGTTCGTGAGATCGAATGAAATTCATTGTTGAAATAACAGGTTTCAGAACGCAAGACATCCATATGCTTGCTGATGCATATCACAACGCAGTAACATGGGCTTTGAGAATCAACCATTCTCACCATCTTGTGTGATTTGTCCAACCAAATATTTCGTCACTCCAAACATGTTCTTTTCTCCATTAATTGTCACGCAATGCAGTTTATGCCACTCCAGGTTATATTCTAATGCATTTTATTTTTTTTTCAAATTTTTTGGAAGATGTCTTCTCCGGTTCCTGTGTTAAGGATGCTCTGCACTGATGCAAATTCTTTTGTGACATTAAATTCATTGTTGACGCAATGAATGAATACCAGGAGTTGTGATGTCTCATTCACATTATTCGATTCATCAAGTGCGAGAGAATAAAGCGGAAAATTTCTTGCTTTGACTGCAAATGGATGAAATATATTGCTTCCTACATTCTCAGTTTTACAAGCAACGGTATTTGGTGCAAGACTGAGGATTTTGAACAGATTTGCTTACTGTGGGAATAACTCTGCCAGTGCTTCCGTCAGACTCTTTGATCAGATCTCCATCGGTGAAAGGTTGTTCCACTTTTAGCTAACGCGTAAGCTACATTGTAACTGGCTCTGGTTAAATCTTCATTATCAGCTCTCTTCGACGTTTCAAAAAACCATCTTTAGAAAGGAACCCGCGTTACATTTATTCACATTTTTTCGAACGCCGTGTTTCTGTGAATTGAGAATAACTTGGTTTATGTTTGGTCACATAGTGCAGACGTACATTGTACTCCATAAAAACTGCAACAGAATCATGGTATACGACACACACGGCTTTATCATCTGCTTGTACAAACAAGTACTTTACGTCCTCATTCTTCATTAAACAGGTGACACTCACTCTCCACTGTTATTTTTCTCTCTCCTTCCATAAATGAAAGGTATATTGGGAAAATGAAAATATTAGAACTAGAATTTGAACATATTTTGACATATAAATTGTTACAAATTCCTTAAGTGACTGAAGATGAAAGTTTATTTACTATTTATAAATATATCAAGTTGCTGGGTGCCGCATAAAATCTTGGAAGGTCACAAGTGACCTGCAGGCCGCAAGTGACCTGCAGGCCGTAGATTGGAGACCCTTGACCTAGACGATCTCAGTAAAATGAAAATACATGATACTCAACATGTACTACAAAAAATACGAGAAAACCCTTTGAGAACAATCGTAAGTTTCACACATTACTAATAGCACTGATGCCAAGGAAAGAAGACCGGGGATGGTTGCAAAGTTATGTTCGAGAACAACATTCAACATCCTGGTACACATTAGTTGCATAAATAACCCGTATTTTGCAGATTGAAACCGAAACGTGCGGCGACCTTTCTGTCCGACTTGGACTATTAACATATAGTCGAGCACGGTATGGTGACTTATTCTTTACGTGTGTCATTAAGTGCCTCTGGCATCAGGTTTAGAGTGATGGATATGGCAACAGAAAGCCCATGTAGCCAATATGAAATCTGTGGATAATGATGGTGCTACACCTGATAAAGTAGTGTTGAGACAGCATGATCAGCATATACATTCTTCTGTTGATGACTCAACTTTACATCCTCTTTCATTTCTGGTACTACAGACACTCATCTCCCTGTACAGGAATCATTGTTATTTTTATTATTACAACACTGGCCGATTCCCACCAAGGCAGGGTGGCCCGAAAAAGAAAAACTTTCACCATCATTCACTCCATCACTGTCTTGCCAGAAGGGTGCTTTACACTACAGTTTTTAAACTGCAACATTAACACCCCTCCTTCAGAGTGCAGGCACTGTACTTCCCATCTCCAGGACTCAAGTTCGGCCTGCCGGTTTCCCTGAACCCCTTCATAAATGTTACTTTGCTCACACTCCAACAGCACGTCAAGTATTAAAAACCATTTGTCTCCATTCACTCCTATCAAACACGCTCACGCATGCCTGCTGGAAGTCCAAGCCCCTCACACACAAAACCTCCTTTACCCTCTCCCTCCAACCTTTCCTAGGCCGACCCCTACCCCGCCTTCCTTCCACTATAGACTGATACACTCTTGAAGTCATTCTGTTTCGCTCCATTCTCTCTACATGTCCGAACCACCTCAACAACCTTTCCTCAGCCCTCTGGACAACAGTTTTGGCAATCCCGCACCTCCTCCTAACTTCCAAACTAAGAATTCTCTGCATTATATTCACACCACACATTGCCCTCAGACATGACATCTCCACTACCTCCAGCCTTCTCCTCGCTGCAACATTCGTCACCCATGCTTCACACCCTTATAAGGGCGTTGGTAAAACTATACGCTCATACATTCCCCTCTTTGCCTCCAAGGACAAAGTTCTTTGTCTCCACAGACTCCTAAGTGCACCGCTCACCCTTTTCCTCTCATCAATTCTATGATTCACCTCATCTTTCATAGACCCATCCGCTGACACGTCCACTCCCAAATATCTGAATACATTCACCTCCTCCATACTCTCTCCCTCCAATCTGATATCCAATCTTTCATCACCTAATCTTTTTGTTATCCTCATAACCTTACTCTTTCCTGTATTCACTTTTAATTTTCTTCTTTTGCACACCCTACCAAATTCATCCACCAATCTCTGCAACTTCTCTTCAGAATCTCCCAAGAGCACAGTGTCATCAGCAAAGAGCAACTGTGACAACTCCCACTTTATGTGTGATTCTTTATCTTTTAACTCCACGCCTCCTGCCAAGACTCTCGCATTTACTTCTCTTACAACCCCATCTATAAATATATTAAACAACCACAGTGACATCACACATCCTTGTCTAAGGCCTACTTTTACTGGGAAATAATCTCCCTCTTTCCTACCTACTCTAACTTGAGCCTCACTATCCTCGTAAAAACTCTTCACTGCTTTCAGTAACCTACCTCCTATACCATACACCTGCAACATCTGCCACATTGCCCCCTATTCACCCTGTCATACGCCTTTTCCAAATCCATAAATGCCACAAAAACCTCTTTAGCCTTATCTAAATACTGTTCACTTATATGTTTCACTGTAAACACCTGGTCCACACACCCCCTACCTTTCCTAAAGCCTCCTTGTTCATCTGCTATCCTATTCTCCGTCTTACTCTTAATTCTTTCAATAATAACTCTACCATACACTTTACCAGGTATACTTAGACTTATCCCCTTATAATTTTTGCACTCTTTTTGTCCCCTTTGCCTTTATACAAAGGAACTATGCATACTCTCTGCCAATCCCTAGGTACCTTACCCTCTTCCATACATTTATTAAATAATAGCACCAACCACTCCAAAACTATATCCCCACCTGCTTCTAACATTTCTATCTTTATCCCATCAATCCCAGCTTACCCCCTTTTATTTTACTTACTGCCTCACGAACTTCCTCCAAACTCACAACTGGCTCTTCCTCACTCCTACAAGATGTTATTCCTCCTTGCCCTATACACGAAATCACAGCTTCCCTATCTTCATCAACATTTAACAATTCCTCAAAATATTCCCTCCATCTTCCCAATACCTCTAACTCTCCATTTAATAACTCTCCTCTCCTATTTTTAACTGACAAATCCATTTGTTCTCTAGGCTTCCTTAACTTGTTAATCTCACTCCAAAACTTTTTCTTATTTTCAACAACAGGAATCATGTGGTCTCCAAATCGAATCAACCGTATCTACTATGAAACTTATGCGGAACGCACTATTTACATTTTGAAATTTTTGAAAAAAAAAATTCTTTTCATGGCGTTGTGTCTTGAACTGGTTGTGGCAGTATTTCATTGTAACACTGTAGAAATATGTTCTGTTCCTCAAAGCCAAGGTAACACAGCCATCTAGTGCCACATGGCACTTACTAGCATGTTACTGTTTCCTTAATGTTACAGGTGTACAATATGTCCATCGTAATTCGATGAGTGGGCAGCCCTTAACGTCTCATGCAGGATCAGCGAGCATCCGGGCATATAAGAGTAACTTGAGCAGAGGAATTCGCTACCATGTTGCTCGCTGCAACGATCACATTCACTGTCATCACTGAAGTCCATTCTGCTCAAATAACTCTATCTGATGGCCAGTTATGCCGCCCCCTTGAGTCGCACCACCCACACTTGTCGTACCTTCCTGGTGTGCCACCCAGCTACATCATGCTGCTCATAACTTTCCTGCTGCACGGGATGCTCTTCCACACTAACCATCATAAGCAAAATCTTATTTTATTTTCCACAGTTGTAGGAGTTTTATGTTCTCATATAAATATGTTTATTAATTTTCTTCTACTTTTGAAGAGGAGCTACTCCACGACCGAGGTTTACCAGTAATATCATATTTTTTTTCCATGTCACCATCCTGATTGGGTCATCCCATGATAATATGGCAGAGCGAATGGAATTACATTTTAAGTAGCCGCCCAGTCTCATGCCTTTATTCCTGCCACCAGACACGGTGCTGCCACCTATTGCCGGTTTGAACACTTAGCCAGAGTCAACCCAACACACAGTGGACTCCTCTCGTTTCTGCCCAGCTCTGTGTCCAATACCTTCTCTTCAGTCTCTCTCTCTCTCTCTCTCTCTCTCTCTCTCTCTCTCTCTCTCTCTCTCTCTCTCTCTCTCGTGGGCACTGTTGCACTGTGGTGAGTATGAAGTAGAAAGGACCTGTGGTCATTGTGATGACGGTACTGTGGCCAGTGTGAGGTATAGACAGGCTTGCCAGGACGGGTCCTGGCCCGGGTCTTCTCCCTGCAGAAGCCCGGCAATTACATGTCTTTCTCATCTGAAGCCTAAGAGGCACCTAAGTTTCCCTGTCTCCTAATAACATGTTTATTTTTCGACTATAATCTACCTTGTTCATAATTACTATCACATTTGCTGTCTGTTTTGTAATGTGAAGTGTAGGATCTCTCCTAAATTCAAGATATAAATTAACAGATCTTTGAGGACAATTGTGTTGTAGAGGTGTGAGCGAAGTTCAGACCTCTACAACACACAAAGTTTGCCCCAAGTTAGCAAACTCTACAGCTAGTAGTAAATTGACTCGACCACTATCATTACGAAAAACAAGCTATCCTTCCTGCTTAAACAAATCATCAGGAAATAGTTGCTTTTAAGACACCCTTTTATAGTCACAGTCAGGTCTCCCTTAAGGAGCATGAATATCCCAGCAAGGTATCCACCTTCAGGGATACCAGGGCTTGTTGCTTCCTCTTACAAGAGGTAGTACTGTAATTTCTGTGGAAACCTCATTGCATAAAATATTTATTACCAGTATTTCTCTGGGTATTTAACCGTAGGTATGTCTGGGGGATTTCCTATGAAAGATGCTGTATTACTGCTTGACAATAATAATCTAAATTCTACGTGCTGTCCTGAGCCCATAATTATCAATGAAGCCTCTTCTCCGATGTTGGCTATAACTCGGGCAATGTCCAAAAGAATGTCTAAAAAGAATGCTGACCTATCCTTGGA
>NC_091348.1:116648-284148 GCF_038502225.1 Cherax quadricarinatus
CCATAATTTATGGTTGGGTGTAAAAGGTTGCCCTCACCACTCATTATAATGTCTGCAATATTATTATTTTAGTGAGGTATATTAGGTGGCAGTAGCTGGAATTCAAAGTTTATTCTCTATAAGGATTACAATGCTGAGTTTACAGAATTTGGGTATTGTGTGGTTTACATGTAGTAAAATAATAATTACAGAGTGTACCACTAGAACACCTAGCATGGCTAGGCATTTCGGGCAAACTTAGTTTAAATCTTAAATTTAAAATATTACAAAGTATGAGGTAAGTTGGTATTATGGCTAAGTGACTAAATACTAGTTTGTGAGTTTAGCTATGTGAATGCTTTTGTTTTGGCACAATACATAGTTTCAGTATTGGAATATCACAGGCCTACTTATGACTAGTTAGGATTCATTATTTTAAGATTGAGATTGATATTTCTTTTTATGGTCAAATGGGTGAGTGAGTGTAAGTGTGAACCACCAGGTGGTATTCGTGTAATTAGTTGACAGGGTGTATCAGGGAGATAAGATGTTTTCTAATGGTAGTTTTGAAGGTGATGAATGTGTCTGCAGTTCTAGAGTTTTCAGGTAGGGTGTTCCAGATTTTAGGGCCTTTGACATACATTGAATTTTTGTAAAGGTTTAGTCGGACACGGGGAATGTCACAGAGATGTTTGTGTCTGGTGTTATGCCTGTGGGTTCTGTCACAACTATCAAGAAAGCGTTTTAGATCAAGGTTAATATTGGAATTTAAGGTCCTGTAGATGTAGATTGCACAGTAGTAAGTGTGAATGTACTGAACAGGGAGTAAGTTTAGATCTATGAAGAGTGGGGGGGGGGGGGTGTTGCCAGGGATGGGATTTAGTGATTATTCTTGCTGCGGCTTTTTGTTGGGTTGTTATTGGCTTTAGGTGTGTTGCTGCAGTTGATCCCCAAGCACAAATAGCATAGGTGAGGTATGGATAAATAAGTGAGTGGTACAATGTGAGAAGGGCATTTTGCGGCACGTAATATCGTATCTTGGAGAGGATCCCAACTGTTTTGGATACTTTTTTGGTTATGTGTTGGATATGGGTGCTGAAATTCAGGTTGTCTGGCAATTAGAGTGTTGTCGATCTTAATGTTAATTTGCACAACTCCTGCTCTGCTACCAAACATAATGTAGTAGGTTTTGTCAGTGTTAAGCGTAAGTTTATTGGCTGTCATCCAAGTCGATATTTTGATCAGCTCCTCGTTAACAATGGTGTTGAGGGTGTCAAGATTAGGGTGAGAGATGACATAAGTCGTGTCGTCAGCAAAGAGAATGGGGTTCAGGTGTTGGGATACGTTTGGAAGATCATTGATGTATATGAGGAAGAGCAGGGGACCAAGGACACTTCCCTGCGGAACTCCAGTATCAAGTGGCCGTGTTGTTGATGCTGTGTCTTTAATGGTGACATACTGATACCTATTAGTAAGGTAAGATTTGAAATATGCAAGCGCATGGCATCTTATACCATAATGGTCTAGTTTGTGGAGTAGGATGCCGTGGTCTACTGTGTCAAAAGCTTTTCTGAGGTCAATAAAAATTCCTAGTGGATATTCCTTATTTTCCAATGCTGTGTAAAGCAGATCTAGCATTTTTTATGATTGCATCATTAGTGCTTTTATTTTTCCTGAATCCAAACTGGCAGGGGTTGAGTATGTTTTGTGTCATTATAAATGAATATAGTCTCCCGTGCACGAGTTTCTCAAAGATTTTGGATAGCAATGGTAAGTTTGATATTGGCTTATAGTTGTTTAAATCTGTAGGGTCACCACCTTTATGTATTGGTGTAACCCTTGCCGTCTTGAGTAGTTTCGGGAAGGTGCTAGTTTCTAGTGACTTGTTAAAAAGTAATGGAATAGCATGTGAAAGGACATGGGCCGCTCGCTTGTACAATAATGGTGGGACATGAGACAGATTCCCTGAGTTATTTTTAAGTGAATTTATAATCTCAGTGATTTCCTTGGATTCAGTTTGTGCAAGATAGAAGGAATCTGGGAAATTCCCATCTAGGTAGTATTCGGCATGGGCATTGGTACGAGGGATTTTATTGGTGAGATTAGATCCTGTTGTTGAGAAGAAGTCGTTTATCTTGTTAGCTGTGTCAGTGGGATGCAGTGGTGTTTCATTAGGTTTAGTTTGGACAATATTCTTGGCTTTTTTCAGTCTGTGGGTCCCTAGAATCTGAGAAAGTGTTTTCCAGGTCTTTTTTATATCTCCTCTAGTGTCTGTGAATCTACTGGTGAGAACTGATGAATAGTGTTTAAGAATATCCTTGTGTATTAAGCCCTGTCTATATTGCTTTTCATATTGGTGTTTCTTATCAATTGATTTCAGAATGGTGCTGGTTAGCCATGGGCAGCCAAGCCGTTTTTTGTGATCTGTTTCGTTTTTATAGGACAGTGTTTATTGTATAGTCTAAGTAATTTGTTAAGAAAAATGTCTGTCCAGTCATCAATACCACTGGCCTTGGAGAATTCTGTAGGCCAATCAACAGTCTCTAGGTCTGCTGTGAAATTCCTTATTGAGGCCTCGTCATGGAGTCTAAATGAAACTTTGTTGTATTCAAGTGGTGGTTTACTAATGTTTGTTAAGAGGAAGGTAGGGTAGTGGTCTGTAGTGCTGTCTGTGATCATCCCCGATTTAAGGGGGCTAGTATATTGGTCCATATGTGGTCTATTATGGTTGCACTTGTCTCAGTGAGCCTGGTTGGTTTAGTTATTGTTGGTATGAGAAGTGCATTGTTCATATTGTTGATGAAATCAGTTACAGGCTGATCATCTGGTAGGCCAAGGTTGATGTTGAAGTCTCCAGCTAAGAGAAGGTGGCGCTTATTCATTTGTCTGTTTGTTATTAGTGCCTTTAATTTCTCACTGAAATTTGGGATGTTTGTGTGGGGTATCCGGTAAATTGCACCGATTGTTATAGGCGTCTTAAGGTTTTTTACAGTAAAATTATCAAAAATATATTCCCCATATTCATCACTAAAGCAAGTGGTGCTAATACAAGATAATTGGTTAGAGTAATAGATCGCAATACTACCCGCAACTTGGTATGGTCTGCAATTGTGGATTGCTGTGTATCCTGGTAGAGGGTACATATCTGTTGTGTCCTGCTTAAGCCAGGTCTCAGTAAGAATAATTCAAGGAGTGCCAGGAGGTCATTATAGTGTTTGCTTAAGGACCTGATGTTGTAGTTAAGTACTGATAGACTTTTAGCATTGTTTAGGATAGTGGTGGCTTGTGATGCTGTGTAATAAAGGCAGTTACTTTCCAATAGGTTTTGATTGGGTGTCAGATTATTGAGGTTTAGATCAGGGTCAACGTGATCAATCATCTTCTAGGTTTAAATTATGGTTATTTATATCCTGAGTTGTGTGTTGAGTTTTAGTACTGATATCTGTAGTGGTGGGAAGTTTGGATAAGTATATAGCTAGAGTATTTTGGTCATATAGAGTATAGTCACTAATACACATAATGAAGTTAATGTTGTCTATGTGTTGTGCTGGAATGAGCTAAAGTACAACTAGGTATAAACTAATAATATAAAAATACAAATTAAAAATAGCACAAGACTCTCACTTGTAATTGCATTAAGGTCTAATATAGTAACTTTGGTATAGTCTATGTATTGAGCTAGAATGAGCTATAGTACAACTGAGTTTAATCTAATGATATAAAAAAGGCACAAGACTCTCAATTGTAATTGCACTAAGGTCTTATATAAGTTGTTTACAAGAATTAGAGTATAACTAGATTTAAATTGACAAGATAAGGTAGCAAAAGAATAAAAAAGGAGTAAAAAAATAATAATAATAATGAGGTAGTTGGTACTAATTAGCAAAAGATAGTTAAGGGCCTTGAACAATAATATAATTGAAATATACACTAATTGCACACACAAAATAGTCACTAAGATATGAAAATAATCTTAGAGTAGGACTTATAATATAAACTTATAATATAAAAAAAAACCAATTAAAATGGTACTTGCAATTGCACTAGGGTCTGGTATAGGTTGTTGACAAGATCAAGAGTATAACTAGATTTAAATTGACAAAATAAAATTCACAAATTAAAGTACCAAAAGAATAATAAGTAAAAAAATAACAATGGCAATGACTTGGTTATAATATGATAGTAAGATGGTAGACAGGTACACAGGTACACAGGTACACAGATACACAGATACACAGGTACACAGGTACAAAGGTACACAGATACACAGGTGCAAAGGATAATATAAAGGTTGGAGTTGAATATACAAACTTGAAAATTTGGCAACAAAATGTTATGAAAAGTATAAAATAATAATTAATGTACAAAAGTAAAATTGACTGGTAGTAAATACGGTTGTTAGGTAAGACACATATGCAACAGTTAGGTATCTTTATTTCGAAACGTTTCGCCTACACAGTAGGCTTCTTCAGTCGAGTACAGAAAAGTTGATAGAAGCAGAAGATACTTGAAGACGATGTAATCAGTCCATCACCCTTAAAGTTTTGAGGTGGTCAGTCCCTCAGTCTGGAGAAGAGCATTGTTCCAAAGTTTGAAACAATGCTCTTCTCCAGACTGAGGGACTGACCACCTCAAAACTTTAAGGGTGATGGACTGATTACATCGTCTTCAAGTATCTTCTGCTTCTATCAACTTTTCTGTACTCGACTGAAGAAGCCTACTGTGTAGGCGAAACGTTTCGAAATAAAGATACCTAACTGTCGCATATGTGTCTTACCTAACAACCTGTCGGTATTTTATGCCATTTTAATGTTCAGTAAATATGGTGTTTAATAAAATTTTAGTAAGTAATAATGATTACAAAAAAACTGAAAAAGTAATGTTTTTTCATTCAATATTGCAGTGGTAGTTATACTAGAGGTTATATGGCAGTACAAGGTAATTAAGAGTACTCTAAGATAGTAAATGTGGTACTAAAACAGGTTATGGTAATTAGGCAAGTAATGGTAATTAAATGATGTCAAAAATGTTAAGAGTAAATTGTACTGTTAGTAAAAATGGTAATTAATTATTAATTTTATTAATATCAATTAACAGTATTTAAAAAAATATGAGGTAGTAATATGGACAGAGAAAGTATCAATTCAGCTAATATTTAAGCAAACAATAGTAAATAAGAAAATTACATAAGGTGACTTATGCTTACTAGTAAAATCACTAAATGAGGTAGTTGATTATTTAATTACTAAGAGATTGTACTATGAAATTTGAACAATAATGGAGCAAAACATACACTACACTACGTAGGCTTTTAGGTTGGACATTGTTTAGTTATTCTCTGTAAGATTAGTATCCCTGAGAAATCGTGATAGATCATTCTCGTTCGTGATTGTGTACAGTTGACCTACATTTGATTTCCTAACTAGAATTTTCCCATCCCGAGTGAAGCATTGGTGTATTGTGTCATTATTCTCCCGCTTAAGTTTTCTGACTCTATACAGGAGGTTCTGACGTTTTTTGGTAAGACACTCGTTTATGTATACCTCTTTCTTTACATTAATAGATGCAATAGTTAAGTCTTTTTTCCTGTCATGTGAGTGGAATCTAAGCATAACACTTTTTCTACCATGGGATCCTAGTAACCTGGCTTCTTTTATTTCTGACTCTGGTACTGTAACTTTTGTTTGGTCCTTTATGATCTGGAGAGTAATTTCTTTACTGTTTGTTTGGTTCATATCACTGGGAAAAAGTGGACTGTTAACTATTACTGCGTCCGATAGTTTATCTGGTTCAGTTTTATCTTCTTGGAGAGCAAAGTAGTCACTGAACTGGTTATCTCAGTTGTTCTTCCATTCTTTTTACTGCTTCTTCAACCTTTGTATTAAGAGATATTATTTGTTCTGCATGGCTATCTATGACTGTTTGGATGGTCTTGCCATAATTAGTCATTCCTGGTGTTGATAACTTTTGTTAGGTAAGACACATATGCAACAGTTAGGTATCTTTATTTCGAAACGTTTCGCCTACACAGTAGGCTTCTTCAGTCGAGTACAGAAAAGTTGATAGAAGCAGAAGATACTTGAAGACGATGTAATCAGTCCATCACCCTTAAAGTTTTGAGGTGGTCAGTCCCTCAGTCTGGAGAAGAGCATTGTTCCGTTGTCTGAAACAATATGAAGTTGAAGTGACAGGATGGAGCCTTTATATAGTGCCAGGAGGTGAGACAGAGGTTGCTTTGGGAGGGCAGGTCCCTCTCAAACCCAGCCGTTCTCACTAGTAGAGGTCGAAGTTGATGGTCTGTACCAAGATACCCTTGTGTTGCAGTGTCTGACAGAATGAACATTAAAATGGTATAAAATACCGACAGATTGTTAAGTAAGACACATATGCAACAGTTAGGTATCTTTATTTCGAAACGTTTCGCCTACACAGTAGGCTTCTTCAGTCGAGTACAGAAAAGTTGATAGAAGCAGAAGATACTTGAAGACGATGTAATCAGTCCATCACCCTTAAAGTTTTGAGGTGGTCAGTCCCTCAGTCTGGAGAAGAGCATTGTTCCGTTGTCTGAAACAATATGAAGTTGAAGTGACAGGCTCCATCCTGTCACTTCAACTTCATATTGTTTCAGACAACGGAACAATGCTCTTCTCCAGACTGAGGGACTGACCACCTCAAAACTTTAAGGGTGATGGACTGATTACATCGTCTTCAAGTATCTTCTGCTTCTATCAACTTTTCTGTACTCGACTGAAGAAGCCTACTGTGTAGGCGAAACGTTTCGAAATAAAGATACCTAACTGTTGCATATGTGTCTTACCTAACAATCTGTCGGTATTTTATACCATTTTAATGTTCATTCTGTCAGACACTGCAACACAAGGGTATCTTGGTACAGACCATCAACTTCGACCTCTACTAGTGAGAACGGCTGGGTTTGAGAGGGACCTGCCCTCCCAAAGCAACCTCTGTCTCACCTCCTGGCACTATATAAGGCTCCATCCTGTCACTTCAACTTCATATTGTTTCAGACAACGGAACAATGCTCTTCTCCAGACTGAGGGACTGACCACCTCAAAACTTTAAGGGTGATGGACTGATTACATCGTCTTCAAGTATCTTCTGCTTCTATCAACTTTTCTGTACTCGACTGAAGAAGCCTACTGTGTAGGCGAAACGTTTCGAAATAAAGATACCTAACTGTTGCATATGTGTCTTACCTAACAATCTGTCGGTATTTTATACCATTTTAATGTTCATTCTGTCAGACACTGCAACACAAGGGTATCTTGGTACAGACCATCAACTTCGACCTCTACTAGTGAGAACGGCTGGGTTTGAGAGGGACCTGGCCTCCCAAAGCAACCTCTGTCTCACCTCCTGGCATTAAGGCTCCATCCTGTCACTTCAACTTCATATTGTTTCAGACAACGGAACAATGCTCTTCTCCAGACTGAGGGACTGACCACCTCAAAACTTTAAGGGTGATGGACTGATTACATCGTCTTCAAGTATCTTCTGCTTCTATCAACTTTTCTGTACTCGACTGAAGAAGCCTACTGTGTAGGCGAAACGTTTCGAAATAAAGATACCTAACTGTTGCATATGTGTCTTACCTAACAATCTGTCGGTATTTTATACCATTTTAATGTTCATTGATAACTTTTGTTCAAGACTGAGGATTTTGTTCCCGAGTTGTGTCATCCTGGTGTCTTGTTTTGTTAGCGTCTCTCGAAGATTCATATTTTCAATAACTAAGGTGGAGATGCATGACTTTAGGGTATCTGGATCGTTGGTCATACCTGAGAGACTACTTGGTAGGTTGAATCCGGGGAAGAGAGAGGTGGTTGGGGTGGAGGCAGCCATGTTTGTTGTTATTGTTGTGGTGTTGCCTTGAGCGTTGGTGAGAGGGGTGGTTGCTGGGCCGGCGTCCTCCTGAGTACACTTATTGAATAGTTAGTAAGTTTATTCAGGTATACACAAATACAGTTACATAGAATTATCATACATAGCAGCATATGTGTAGAGAACCTAGGATAACCCAAGAAAGTCAGACAGAGTGACTTATTTCCATTGGGGTCCTTTTCGGTGTTTTCTTGCTGGCCTTGGTGCTGTTTCCTCTTAGATTGCGCCTCATAATACTACAGGAATTGTTGTAGTTAAGAAGTTGTAGTTATACAAAGCTTAGGGTTACATTGTTCGGCTGGCAGCGGGGTGTTGCTTTGCGTTTGAGGGCATCTTCCTTTGATCTCTATTATTTTCAATTTGTAGGTTTCATTGTTGGTAATCTTTGGTCATTCTGGGTGCTACGTTGGGTAGTGCAGTTTTGCTTGTAACTAGGTCATCACAGGAGCATTGGTGGCTCTGATAGTTGGAGAAAAGTACGGAGCTTGGAGGTCGCTGCTGTTGCTGCCGCTGCCGCTGACATAAGTGGAAATCATCATGGAATCCGAATCTTTTGTTTAATGTGATATAGTATGTCAGAATTCTAATTTTATGATCAACATTACCTACTTCTCTCTCTCCTCTCTGTCTGTCTGTCTCTGTCTGTCTCTGTCTCTGTCTGTCTGTCTGTCTGTCTCTCTCTCTCTCTCTCTCTCTTTATCTTCGTAATTTACCATCCATTATATGTCCCATATTACTAACACTCATACAAGAAGTCACTGAATGTATTTTTAGTGAGGTTTGTATCGTATTAAGAAGTAGTAATTTGAGTTAAGTGTAATTGGAAGTGTTCACTGAACTTGAACCCTCGAGTCATATGATTTATGATAGATTTCTGACTTTATAGTAAATACTTGCTCTTGCATAAGCTATAAGGAATTCCTGCGTTGTGAGTCTTACATGAGATATCATCACTGGCAAACATGGCAACTGTCATAGAGGAACCTATTTCAGCAGGTGATGGAAATGATGATAGCTTCCAGACCTTTAAAAGTAAACAAAGGAGAAAAAGTGAGAAAGGACTAGAGCGTCGACGTAGTCAGACTCACTTGACTCACAGGTAATGTGAAACTAGACGTCCGGTGCACACTGGGTGCTAAATTAGACACATGTGCAACACTTGGGTATCTTTACTGAGGAAACGTTTCGCCACACAGTGGCTTCATCAGTCCATACAAAGGAGAATGGTGAAGAACTGGAGGAGTTTGAGGTAACCAGTCCCTCAGCCTTGAGTCGATGTAGTCAGTCCATCAATCTTGGAAAGAATACAGCATATGTGCGAAGGAGTAGCATGTATACTGTAGGAAGGAAAGGTGCAGCAGTCGTAGGTGGTATCACATTCGTCCATTGTGGAAGTAGGTCATGCCCAAGGATTATGCAAGTGAAGAATTCCCTGTATTAAGATCACAAGATGTTACTGTGTCAGACAGGAATAAAGATGAATACTTCTGTGCCTTGAATTTAATACATTATATACGATGCATGACTCTGTCATAGTTGATGATCTTCTATCTGGTCACTTCCCAAGACTCACAACTGTCAATCTTGTTCATATCTCCAGCAATCAAGGAGCTAAATACAGAAGGAGGAAACTTATTCTCAACCCAGAACACAGATAACTTAATTAACCACTTGGATCAATGGTATAAGAATTACGAGCCCATTGGCACACAAAATTTCAATGATGATCTAGTTGCCACTATTGAGACTGTCCTCGCAGATCAAGTGGGCAGGAAAAGAAAACATAAACCTTCCACTATAAATGACAATAAAAATCAATGTAAATACTATAATGATCCGCATCTGTGCAATCTAAACATGCAGCAGCTGGGAGGATTAGTAAAGCATACCGTGAATGTAGAACCCCAGACCTGCTGAGAACGTTCCAATTTGCACTAACAAATGCAAGGAATAGAAAGCAAGAACTTAGGCAACAGGAGTGGGAACAGTTTGTTAGTGGGTTAAATAGGTCCACTCCTTTAAGTTTGGCTTGGAAATGTATAAATAAAATAACCAGGAAAAAGACTGGCAATGTTGCTCATCCCTTTCCTCTTGAAAAAGCAAATGACCTCATAAATTAGTGGTCCAAAACATCCAGGCATGAAAACCTTCCATCTCATATTGGAAAAAAAATTAGAGAGTACTTCTGAAGAAATGTTGAAACTGATTAATTTTATGAGCCAAAATATTGATGAGAGTGATTGCCTCTTTACCGAGTATGAATTAGATAATGCATTAACTAAAGGTCGATCAACTGCTCCTGGAGAGGATGGTATAACCTATGATATTCTCAGAACTCTAAGGCACGTGCCTGATGACCCTTTGTTGGCACTGTATAATCTCAGTTACACTGAGGGCGTTCTTCTTACTGCCTGGACCAATAGTCTCATTGTGCCTATCCCTAAGCCCCAACAGCCTGATACATTTAGGCCGATCTCCTTAACTAGTTGTCTTTGTAAAACTTTTGAAATAATGATACTTAACAGACTGTACTACAGAATCAGACACCAACTTTCCCCCTACCTCTATGAGTTCATGAAACGTAAAAGTGTGCAGAACTGTATTTCCACCTTTCTCACTGCACACACCTCTACTAATTTTACCACTCTTCTTGATCTAAAATCTGCATTTGATATTGCGAACAGAACCGTTATATTACATGAACTAGCGAAAATGAATATTGGTGGTAGCTTACTCTGTTGGATAATAGGATACCTGTCAAATAGAGTATCCTCTGTCCTTTATCAAGGCTTCAGAACTGAGTCTAAAGAAATGTCTTTAGGTACACCGCAGGGAGGAGTTCTTAGTCCCATGCTATTTAATATTCTGATTAATGCTTTCCTAAATGCTCTACCTGCCTCACCTAAACATATAGCTATAAGCTATGCTGATGATATCATGATCCATACAACAGGGCATAAGAAGATGAATACCATTCTTAATGAAGTTCAAGCAATTTGTAATCGACTAGGCCTCATAATATCTTCCTCTAAAACAAAGATATTAACAAGCAAACGACATCCCCCACCCATCTATTTGCAGGGTGAAATCATTAGCTACGTTAAAACTTACAGATATCTTGGTGTAGATGTACCCTTTAACAAATCCACTATACCACAACTAAATAAGAAATGAAAAGATAGGCTAAATGCTCTCAAAGCCGTTGCTGGCTACAACCCCAACTATGGTGCTAATGTGAGAATCGTGAGAATGATGTACATAGCCTATGTTAGGTCCTTAATTGATTATGCTGCTCCCATGTTGATATTAGCTAGAGAAAGTTCCCTCCGACCCTTGGAGTTAATGCAAAATGAAGCTCTCAGAATTATTCTTGGCTGTCCCAGATCTACAAAAGTTCTTAACATGAGGAAGGAGCTTGGTATTTCTAGTATCAGTGATAGGATTGTTGAGATTAACACTGTACTCGGCATTAGAATGTTGAGAAAAGAACCAGACACTGTCACAATGAACCTTGCCAAGTGTCTAGAGGTAAATACACACAGATCTAAATGGAGTGTGAAAACGTGCAATTGCATTAAGTTTTATAACCTGCATGAACTGTATCACTGCACGCAACAAGAGCATTTCACCCCTCCGTGGAAGATGTGTTCATTTAATATCACATACCTGCAAGTCCCTCCCAAGAAGCTCATCGCTTAATCCCTTCCTTAAATCACTTGTTAGAACAACTGCTCAAGAAGAAATTTCTCACCTAGCTGGTAGTAATAAGTTATCACAAGTTATATACACTGATGGATCTAAACAGGAGTCTTCTGGCAGGGCTGCAGCTGCTCTTGTTGCCACCTCCCTAGTTAAGAACGATAATAAATTTGTTGAGTTAGGCATAAGAATTAACAACTGGGCGTCTACACTGCAAACTGAATTGTTTGCAATCCTAATGGCGCTAAAGCTAACCTATGACACTGAGAGTGACTCTATCATCATTACTGATTCTATGTCATCACTGAAGGCTTTTGACTCATATAATGACTCCAACAACATGCTCATTGGAGAAGCCAGGTATAGATACTCAAAAATTAGGGACAAAGGAATTAATGTTCAATTGCTATGGATCCCATCACACATTGGATTACTCCTTCATGATAAAGTTGATATGTTAGCCAAGAAGAGTACCCAGAAGGAGAATGTAGAATATAACTTTGGTATAACTGTCTCTAGCATTAGGAATAATATTAGGAGAGAAGTAAATAATGAAAATGACTGTTATAGGAATGCAGTTAGAAGCCTGAGTAGATCTATAACCCACTATGATAACATGAACGTAGATAAGTATGTTTATGGAGCAATGTGCAATGTGAACAGACTGACTGATGTTGTAGTGGCCAGGCTTAGGCTTGGTTACAAGTACTTCTGGCAGTTTGGGAGACACACAGATGATGATCAAACTAATTGTAAATTATGTGATCAGGCATATGGTCACTACTGAACACTATGTGTTTAATTGTCCACTTATTGAGGAATACAGAGACAGACAGTATAATAACCTATGTGACATGTCAAGATATCTTATTAATGAAAATAAGATACCAGATATACTAAGCAAATTTCCTAAATTTGCTTGTAACAGATAAGTGAACTATAGATATGTAGATATAAATCCATATGTATTCCTGTTAACCCTTTGGAGCCTAGTTCCAAGGCCTTTTGTGTATCTATATGCTCTTGCGCTACCGCCCACAGGATGGATATGAGGTGCACAATAAACTAGCCACTTCGGTGGCAAAATCTAAAGCAGTAGGTAACCTGTCTCTCTTTCCAGCTTGGAATGACAGATCGGGTCACCTGCCAGCCAACAAGAAGTGTTGAAGGAGACGGACTGAAACCGGTCTTGGGACGTCACTTCATGATCTACCTACCTGATTAATTGTACAGGACACTACCCCTCATCTTTGCAGTGGTAAAGAACCTGCGTTCCTGTCATCTGGACAGACTATTCAAGGCTATAGACTCTGTGAAGAACTAGTCGTTGGGTTGTCACTCAACACCTGTGACCCCCCCCACATCATCAGTAACGGCTACAATTTCTACAAGACGGTGTCAACCTCCACCAGACACCCCAGTATAACTGTACATATTAGCGTTGAATTCAAATGTCATTTTTCCATTTCATTTTTCATTTTTCTTTCAAGTAGCATACACCTTCATATTTCAATGTTTTATCTTTGCATTAATAAATAATAAAGTGTTTCTCTTTGTGAATTATTTCTTTTTCTGTTCATTAGTTTTCCTGAGGAGGAGCCAGCCTTGGTAATACTGTCTGAAGTTGTTAAAGGGCTGAGTAAGCCTTCACAGTACAGTACAATAACACAGAAGACCAGTACACAATATCACAGAAGACTAGTAGAGTTCAATAACACAGAAGACCAGTAGAGTTCAATAACACAGAAGACCAGTACAGTACAACACCACAGAAGACCAGTAGAGTACACTAACACGGAAGACAAGTACATTACAATAACACAGAAGGCCAGTACAGTACAGTGACACAGAAGACAATAACAGTACAATAACACAGAAGACCAGTACAGTACAATAACACAGATGGCCAGTACAGTATAATAACACAGAACCAGTACAGTACAGTAACACAGAAGACCAGTACAGTACAATAACACAGATGACCAGTACAGTATAATAACACAGAACCAGTACAGTACAATAACACAGAAGACTAGTACAGCACAATAACACAGAATACAGTACAGTACAGTAACACAGTGGACCAGTATGGTACAGTAACACAGAAGACCGGTACACTGCAGTAACACAGAGGACTAGTACGGTACAATAAGACTGTGGAGTAGTACAGTAACACAGAAGACGAATACAGAACAGTTACACAGAAGACCAGTACAATAAAATAACAGAGAAGATCAATACACTGCAATTACACAGAAGACCAGTCCAGTACAATTACACAGAAGACCAGTACATTACAATAACACGGAAGACCAGTACAGTACAGTAATACAGAGAACCAGTACGGTACAAAAACACAGAAAACCAGTACAGCTCAAGTCACAGAAGACAAGTACTATACAATAACACAAAAGACCGGTACAGAATAATAACACAGAAGACCAGTACAGTATAATAACACAGACAACCAGTACAGTACAATAACACGAAAGACCAGTACAGTGCAATAACACAAAAGACTATTACAATACAATAACACAGAAGACCAGTACAGTACAATAACACAGATGACCAGTACAGTACAATAACACAGATGACCAGTACAGTACAATAACACAGAATTCAATTCAATTCAATTCAAGTTTATTCTCTATACTGGTTACAATGTGGGGTTTACAGGTTTTGGGTATTTTGTAGTTTACATGTTATAAAATACTAATTACAGAGGGGGCCGCTAGGACACCTAGCATGGCTAGGCATTTCGAGCAGACTTAGATTAATTCTTAACATTAAGTATTAAGGCTAAGTGACTACATCATAATTTTGAGTTTAGCATTGTGAATGCTTTTGTTTTGGCACAATACAAGGTGTCTATATTTGAGTAACATAGGCAAACTTATGACTAGTTAGGATTTATTATTTTAAGATTAAGATTAGTATTTCTGGGTTGATAGTCAGTGGGTGAGTGAGTGTAATTTTGAACCACCAGGTGGTTATCATGTAGTTAGTTGTCGGGGTGTATCAGGGAGATAAGATGTTTTCTAACTGTAGTTTTGAAAGTGATGAATGTGTCTGCAGTTCTAGAGTTTTCTGGTAGGGTGTTCCAGATTTTAGGTCCTTTGAAATACATTGAATTTTTGTAAAGGTTTAGTCGAACACGGGGAATGTCACAGAGATGTTTGTGTCTGGTGTTATGTCTTTGGATCCTGTCACAACTATCAAGAAAGCGTTTTAGGTCAAAGTTAATATTGGAATTTAAGGTCCTGTAGATACAGATTGCACAGTAGTAAGTGTGGATGTTCTGAACAGGGAGCAAGTTTAGATCTATGAAGAGTGGGGGTGGGGGGTGTTGCCGGGGATGGGATTTAGTGATTATTCTTACTGCGGCTTTTTGTTGGGTTATTATTGGCTTTAGGTGCGTTGCTGCAGTTGAACCCCAAGCACAGATAGCATAGGTGAGGTATGGATATATAAGTGAATGGCATAGTGTGAGAAGGGCAGTTCGCGGTGCTTAGTATCGTATCTTGGAGAGGATCTCCACCGTTTTGGATACTTTTTTTGTTATGTGTTGGATATAGGTGCTGAAATTTAGGTTGTTGTCGAGGTATAGGCCAAGGAATTTGCCCTCATTATGTCTGGCAATTAGAGTGTTGTCGATCTTAATGTTAAGTTGCGCAACACCTGCTCTGCTACCAAACATAATATAGTAGGTTTTGCCAGTGTTAAGTGTAAGTTTATTGGCTGTCATCCAAGTCGATATTTTGAGCAGCTCCTCGTTAACAATGTTGTTGAGGGTGGCAAGATTAGGGTGGGAGATGACATAAGTCGTGTCGTCAGCAAAGAGAATGGGGTTCAGGTGTTGGGATATGTTTGGAAGATCATTGATGTAAATGAGGAACAGCAGGGGTCCAAGGACAATTCCCTGCGGAACTCCAGTATCAAGTGGCCGTATTGATGAGGCTGCGTCTTTAATGGTGACATACTGATACTTATTAGAAAGGTAGGATTTAAAATATGCAAGCACATGGCCTCTTATACCATAGTGGTCAAGTTTGTGGAGTAGGATGCCGTGGTCTACTGTCAAACGATTTTCTTAGGTCAATAAAAATTCCTAGTGGATATTCTTTATTTTCCAATGCTTTGTAAAGCAGGTCTAGCATTTTTATAATTGCATCATTAGTGCTTTTATTTTTCCTGAATCCAAATTGGCAGGGGTTGAGTATGTTTTGTGACGTTATAAATGAATATAGTTTCCTGTGCACGAGTTTCTCGAAGATTTTGGATAGCAAAGGTAAGTTTGATATTGGCCTATAGTTGTTTATGTCTGTAGGGTCACCACCTTTATGTATTGGTGTAACCCTTGCTGTCTTGAGTAGTGTCGGGAAAGTGCTAGTTTCTAGTGACTTGTTAAAAAGGACATGGGCTGCTCACTTGTACAATAATGGTGGGACCTGAGACAGATTCCCCGAGTTATTTTTAAGTGACTTTATGATCTTTATGATCGCGGTGACTTCCGTGGGCTCAGTTGGTGCAAGATAGAAGGAATTTGGGAAATTCCCATCTAGGTAGTCCCCGGCAATGGCATTGGTACGTGGGATTTTACTGGCGGGATTAGATCCTGTATTTGAGAAGTCGTTTATCTTGTTAGCTGTATCAGTGGGATGCAGTGGTGTTCCATGAGGTTTAGTTAGAACAATATTCTTGTTTTTTTTTCAGTTTGTGGGTCCCCAGAATCTGAGAAAGTGTTTTCCAGGTCTTTTTTATATCTCCTCTTGTGTCAGTGAATCTGCTGGAGTAGTACAGTTGTTTGGCTTTCTTTATTTTATTTGGTGAGAACTGTTGAATATTGTTTAAGAATATCTTTGTGTATTAAGCCCTGTCTATATTGCTTTTCACATTGGTGTTTCTTATCAATGGATTTCAGAATGCTGCTTGTTAGCCATGGGCAACCAAGCCGTTTATTCGTGATCTGTTTCGTTTTTATAGGACAATGTTTGTTGTATAGTCTAAGTATTTTTTTAAGAAAAATGTCTGTCCAATCGTCAATACCATTGGGATTGGAGAATTCTGTAGGCCAGTCAACCGTCTCTAGGTCTGCTGTGAAATTCCTTATTGAGGCCTCGTCATGGAGTCTAAATGGAACTTTCTTGTATTCAAGTGGTGGTTTACTAATGTTTGTTAAGAGGAAGGTTGGGTAGTGGTCAGTAGTGCTGTCTGTGATCATCTCCGATTTAAGGGGGCTAGTATATTGGACCATATGTGGTCTATTATGGTTGCACTTGTCTCAGTGAGCCTGGTTGGTTTAGTTATTGTTGGTATGAGAAGTGCATTGTTCATATTGTTGATGAAATCAGTTACAGGCTGATCATCTGGTAGGCCAAGGTTGATATTGAAGTCTCCAGCTAAGAGAAGGTGGTGCTTGTTCATTTGTCTGTTTGTTATTAGTGACTTTAGATTCTCACTGAAGTTTGGGATGTTTGTGTGGGGTATCCGGTAAATGGCACCGACTGTTATAGGAGTCTTAGAGTTTTTTTTTACAGTAAAATTAGCAAAGCATTACTAAAGCAATTAGTGCTAATACAAGATAGTTGGTTAGAGTAATAGATTGCAGTACAACCCCCAACTTGGTATGGTCTGCATTTGTGGATTGCTGTGTATCCTGGTAGTGGGTAGATATCTATTGTGTCCTGCTTAATTAAGCCAGGTCTCAGTAAGAATAATGCAGGAGAAGGGTGTCTTTAGTGACTCAAGGAGTGCCAAGAGGTCATCATAGTGTTTGCTTAAGGACCTGATGTTGTAGTTAAGAACTGATAGACTTTGAGCAGTGTTCAGGATAGTGCTGGCTTGTGATGCTGTGTAATAAAGGCAGTTACTTTCCAATAAGTTTTGATTGTGTTAGATTATGGAGGTTTAGATCAGGGTCAACGTGATCATTCATCTTTTTGGTTTAAATAGTGGTTGTTTATATCCAGTACAGTACAATAACACTGAAGACCAGTACAATACAATAACACAGAAGACCAGTACAGTATAATAACACGGAAGACCAGTACAGTACAGTAATACAGAGAACCAGTACGGTGCAAAAACACAGAAAACCAGTACAGCTCAAATCACAGAAGACAAGTACAATACAATAACACAAAAGACCGGTACAGAATAATAACACAGAAGACCAGTACAGTATAATAACACAGACAACCAGTACAGTACAATAACACAAAAGACCAGTACAGTGCAATAACACAAAAGACTATTACAATACAATAACACAGAAGACCAGTAGAGTACAATAACACAGAAGACCAGTAGAGTACAATAACACAGAAGACCAGTACAGTACAATAACACAGAAGACCAGTACAATACAATAACACAGAAGACCAGTAGAGTACAATAACACAGAAGACCAGTACAGTACAATAACACAGAAGACCAGTACAATACAATAACACAGAAGACCAGTACAGTACAATAACACAAAAGACCAGTACAGTACAATAACACAAAAGACCAGTACAGTACAATAACACAGATGACCAGTAGAGTACAATAACACAGAAGACCAGTACAGTACAATAGCATAGAAGACCAGTACAATACAATAACACAGAAGACCAGTACAGTACAATAGCATAGAAGACCAGTACAGTACAATAACACAGATGACCAGTAGAGTACAATAACACAGAAGACCAGTACAGTACAATAGCATAGAAGACCAGTACAATACAATAACACAGAAGACCAGTACAGTACAATAACACAGATGACCAGTAGAGTACAATAACACAGAAGACCAGTACAGTACAATAGCATAGAAGACCAGTACAATACAATAACACAGAAGACCAGTACAGTACAATAACACAGATGACCAGTAGAGTACAATAACACAGAAGACCAGTACAGTACAATAACACAGATGACCAGTAGAGTACAATAACACAGAAGACCAGTACAGTACAATAGCATAGAAGACCAGTACAATACAATAACACAGAAGACCAGTACAGTACAATAACACAGATGACCAGTAGAGTACAATAACACAGAAGACCAGTACAGTACAATAACACAGATGACCAGTAGAGTACAATAACACAGAAGACCAGTACAGTACAATAGCAGAGAAGACCAGTACAATACAATAACACAGAAGACCAGTACAGTACAATAACACAGATGACCAGTAGAGTACAATAACACAGAAGACCAGTACAGTACAATAACACAGATGACCAGTAGAGTACAATAACACAGAAGACCAGTACAGTACAATAACACAGATGACCAGTAGAGTACAATAACACAGAAGACCAGTACAGTACAATAACACAGATGACCAGTAGAGTACAATAACACAGAAGACCAGTACAGTACAATAACACAGATGACCAGTAGAGTACAATAACACAGAAGACCAGTACAGTACAATAACACGGAAGACCTGTGCAGTACAATGACACAAAATATCAGTAGAGAACAATAACATTCAAGACCAGTACCGTACAATAAGGCGGAAAACCAGTACATTACAATATCACAGAAGACCAGTACAGTGCCGTAACACAGAAGACCAGTACACAGCAACAACACATAAGACCAGTACATAACAATACAGAGAATACCAGTCCAGTACGTTAACACAGAGGACCAGTACTGTTCATTAACACTCAAGACCAGTAGAGTACAATAACTCGGAAGACCCGTACATTACAATAACGCAGAAAACCAGTGCTGAACAGCAAAACAAACCCAATGCAGAACAATACACAGAAACCGGTACAGTAAATTAACACAGAGGACCAGTACAGCACCACGACGCAGAAAACACAAGTGACCAGTGCTGTGCAATAACACGGGACACCAGTACAGTATAATAACACATAAGACCAGTACAATACAATAACAAAGAAGCACAGTACAGTACAATAACTCAGAATGCCAGTACAGAACAATATCAAAGAATACTAGTACAATACAATAGCACAGATCAGTACAATACAGTAACACAGAAGACCAGTACAATACTGTAACACGGATGACCAATACAGTACAATGACACAGAAGACCATTACAGTAGAATAACACAAAAGACCATTACAGTAGAATAACACAAAAGACCATTACAGTAGAATAACACAGAATACAAGTTCATTACAATAACACAGAAGACCAGTACAGAACAATAACCCAGAAGACCAGAATAGTACAATAACACAGAAGACCAGCACAGTAGAATAATTCAGAATACCAGTACAGTACAATAACACAGAAGACCAGTACAGTAGAATAACTCAGAATACCAGTACAGTACAATAACACAGAAGACCAGTACATAACAATAACACAGAGGACCATTACAGTACAGTAACGCAGAAGAGCAGTGCAGTACAATAACTCAGAAGACCAGTACAGAACAATAACACAAAAGACCAGTACACTACAATAACACAGAAAACCAGCACATTGCAGTGGCACAGTAGACCAGTACAGTACAATAACACCGAAAATTACAGTACAGGTAGACTCCAGAGAAATATACCCAAACCAAGGCGAGACTGCTATGCTTTCTCTCCGTGAGTGCTTGAGCTTCACTACGTGGAAATAGTCTGTTACACATCCTACATCCAGGGCCGGATTACCGCATAGGCAAACTAGGCATTTGCCTAGGGCCCCGCGCACTTGGGGGCCCCGCGGTCCAAGGGGTTCAGGGGCTCATCCAAGACTGTGCACATGGTGCAAGTACAAAGGCGTCCCTACCTAAAAAGTTCAAGTGTTTGGAGAGTAAAATTGATTTTTAAAAATTAATCAAAACAAAAATAAATAATGAAATAAAATAAAATAAAAATAAATAAACCTAACCATAGATGGCAACACTCAACACGCCTTTGTTTACATCAGAACAGCTGTGTTTTCCCGCTGATGGGTGAGTATGGGAGATTCCTCTCCAATTTTCTGTAGTAACTAAACGTTATCTAGTAATACTATGCTGTCTTGAGTTTATTCTCTTTAAAATGCATGATTTAACAAGATAGTTATAATGGCTGTTGGTAAGTGGTTTTGGTTGTCTTGATGTACTTTCCCTATTAAATTTAATCTAAATAGCCAGAATGTATTTAATTAGACCTTAAACAGGCTCACACCGACCCCCCCCTCCCCCAAGCTGGAAGGGGTCGCTTCGCTTATCCGTAACTCAAAGGGGCCCCGCCAATCTGAATAGCCTAGGGCCCGGAGACTTCTTAATCCGGCCCTGCCTACATCCTAATCTACACAAAATTTATAACATTAAATTACCATTCCCCTATACATTAAGAAACTCGCAGGACCATTTTTAATACCCTAAATATATATGCATGTAAATATAATCAATACCTGTAAAAATAATAAAACACAGTTTGGTCTCCAAAATCCTAAATATATGTTTAGCCATGCTTTATTGTGTGGAGAAGCCTCAGTGTCTGCTGTGATGGTGTGGAGAAGCCTCAGTGTCTGCTGTGATGGTGTGGAGAAGCCTCAGTGTCTGCTGTGATGGTGTGGAGAAGCCTCAGTGTCTGCTGTGATGGTGTGGAGAAGCCTCAGTGTCTGCTGCGATGGTGTGGAGAAGCCTCAGTGTCTGCTGTGATGGTGTGGAGAAGCCTCAGTGTCTGCTGTGATGGTGTGGAGAAGCCTCAGTGTCTGCTGTGATGGTGTGGAGAAGCCTCAATGTCTGCTGTGATGGTGTGGAGAAGCCTCAGTGTCTGCTGCGATGGTGTGGAGAAGCCTCAGTGTCTGCTGTGATGGTGTGAAGCCTCAGTGTCTGATGTGATGGTGTGAAGAATCCTCAGTGTCTGCTGTTGTCATGTAGGGGGGTAATGATTAGGGGAATATAGGGGGTAAGAGGAGGGAGTCAGTAGGCAGGGGACAGGCAGGCGAGGTAGTAGGAGAGATGATTAGCGGAGGTAGGTAAGTAATGTGAGGTCACTGGTGACTACAACTTCACCTCTCATTACTCTACCCACCACTCCACACTACTCACCCTCTCACTACTTTAACTAAACATAAATAAATGGAAATTAGAATAATTAACGCGGACAGTGAATATTACTATTCTACTCAAACACAGTTTATTATTAAGTCCTTGTACAATAATATATTTGGGAACAGGAGTACATCATTGGGGTTTAGATAAATGGGGTGGTACACATAAGCAGTGAGACAGGGAACACAATCAACTTGACGAAAATGAATATAACTTACAATATAATACAGAGGACAGTTCACTACAGGAACTAAGCCACAGGTTCCAAGACCTACACAGCACGAGTACTGCTCCAAGCCAGTACCCTGCCCAATGTCTCCAACAGTCTCCTCCAGAGACTTCAGCAGCCTTCTCCCGAGCCCTGCACCCCAGTAGCAGCTCCGCTCGAAGTCTCAGCTCAGGAGCTCTGCACCCAGGCCAGAGCTCCGCAGGAATCTCCTGATCATGCTCTTCCTTGGGCTTTTATGGTGGTCCAAGCACCCTCCACAATGAGGTGTGCACACGTGGTGTTGATCTGACGCCGAGGTCTGACGGCGTCCAGAACAAAAGACCCCAGTCTTAAGCCGAAAAGGCGTGGCTCTAACAGACATTTGCCAAGGCAAGGCGACCATATAATTGGTTAAATTAGGTCTCCACAGAGACCTCACAAGCCCAGCTGAACTACATCACATTCCCCTTTCTCCCCCAATTTAAAATATCTGAGAACTAGGACAATTTGTCCTAAGTTATTAGACTATTTTAATCCTAACCCCTTAAATTTATTACAATACAAAGACAAAATTATACATAATACATAATTATTCAATTACATATATTTCCCTCAACCTTCTCATCTACCACAAGGCAGCATAATCAGTACACCTCGCAGTTGGCCAGCATAACAGTTGCTCACTGGTGCAAAGCCTCCTTACCCGTCATTTCTCCTTAAACCTAAATATCGGGCTCCAGTGCCTTCCCTACTTCTACTAGAAATACACTAGCCAATGCTAGTCACCCTCGCACGTTAACCATTGGGCCAAACCTCTCTAGGCTTCTTTGGCATGGAAAACTGCTCCAACGGGTTGCATTCTTTCAAGTAACTGCAACTGGACCACTTCACGACCACCAAGGTCGCATTTTCGGTACACTTCACATGCACACTACAACATCTGAAAATCGAGACAGGGCAGGCAACGCAGCTAAGACCCTCCATTATCCTATGCCGCTACTAGGATTCACTGGCCTCATAAAACAAGGTAGCCATGATCAGTGGACCGTTTCCAAGGTCACCTTATTCCACCCAGGTAACACTAACACTTCTGGCAAGTCAAAGTAGGCTGGGGACCTCTCACCCTCTTAATTGTCTCTCATGGCTGGCAGGGCATCCCCGCATACCGGTCGTACAGGTCGACCAGTAAGGTAGGATACACCTCCATACCGTCGTTGATAGCAGGCTCTCTTATCCTGGCACACCAGCCAGAATCCCTCACACACCACTGCAGCACCACCGCCATCTCCTCCTCTTGAGCTAGGCGGCATTGCAGCATCACAGCACGGCCACAGCATATCCATCATCACAGCACGGCCGTATCACAGCAGCACACAGCACGGCCGTATCACAGCAGCACACAGCACGGCCACAGCATCGCAGCATGGCTACAGCATCTCAGCACGGCCACAGCATCGCAGCACGGCTACAGCATCTCAGCACGGCCACAGCATCGCAGCACGGCTACAGCATCGCAGACAGCATCACAGCAGCCTACATCAGCAGTAGCAGGCTATGGCCAGTTGCTCGAGGTGAGGTGAGGTCACTTCAGGTCATCAACAGCAGGTACGGTCACCCATCCCTGGCAACTGCGGGTAACTGGCGGTCCGCAGGTGATGGTCACAGAGGCTGGGTGACGCAGACACCCACTACACTGGATGACAGACCAGGTCAGCAATACATCTACTGGGGCACATCAGCTGGGTGACTGGGCATATCAGCTGGGAACATCAGGTGGACAGCAATCATAGGCAACTCTTCATGGGTGACAGTTGTGGGTGAGTCTTCCAAGGCGGGCTGGGTGACTTCTCATTCCTCTGTAAATATTCAATTTCGGCCAGTAATTGCTTCCCCCAAAGTCTCACCCAAATACTGATATTTTCCACCATTTATCTCAAACCAACAACCAACTCCACCAAATACAGTGGACCCCCGGTTAACGATATTTTTTCACTCCAGAAGTATGTTCAGGTGCCAGTACTGACCGAATTTGTTCCCATAAGAAATATTGTGAAGTAGATTAGTCCATTTCAGACCCCCAAACATACACGTACAAACGCACTTACTTAAATACACTTACATAATTGGTCGCATTCGGAGGTAATCGTTATGCGGGGGTCCACTGTATAATATTACACCCAAACAATTATTCACACCCACCGTCTAAAAAAAAAAAGGTCAGTTAAAGTCACTAGGATTGTAATATCATACAGAAATTTACTTAAGCTTTACACACACAAGAAAAAAAATGGTAGCATAACATAAGTATAACCGAGCAGTCAAAAGGACACATGGGACTGATTCCTATTATAAAAATAATAAGAATCACCACCGCTTAGACACCATGTCATGTAGGGGGATAATGATTAGGGGAATATGGGGGGTAAGAGGAGGGAGTCAGTAGGCAGGGGACAGGCAGGCGAGGTGGTAGGAGAGATGATTAGCGGAGGTAGGTAAGTAATGTGAGGTCACTGGTGACTACAACTTCACCTCTCATTACTCTACCCATCACTCCACACTACTCACCCTCTCACTACTTTAACTAAACATAAATAAATGGAAATAAGAATAAATAACGCGGACAGTGAATATTACTATTCTACTCAAACACAGTTTATTATTAAGTTCTTGTACAATAATATATTTGGGAACAGGAGTACATCATTGGGGTTTAGATAAATGGGGTGGTACACATAAGCAGTGAGACAGGGAACACAATCAACTTGACGAAAATGAATATAACTTACAATATAGTACAGAGGACAGTTCACTAAAGGAACTAAGCCACAGGTCCCAAGACCTACACAGCACGAGTACTGCTCCAAGCCAGTACCCTGCCCAATGTCTCCAACAGTCTCCTCCAGAGACTTCAGCAGCCTTCTCCCGAGCCCTGCACCCCAGCAGCAGCTCCGCTCGAAGTCTCAGCTCAGGAGCTCTGCACCCAGGCCAGAGCTTCGCAGGAATCTCCTGATCATGCTCTTCCTTGGGCTTTTATGGTGGTCCAAGTACCCACCACAATGAGGTGTGCACACGTGGTGTTGATCTGACGCCGAGGTCTGACGCCGTCCAGAACAAAAGACCACGCCGAAAAGGCGTGGCTCTGACAGACATTTGCCAAGGCAAGGTGACCATATAATTGGTTAAATTAGGTCTCCCCAGAGACCTCACAAGCCCAGCTGAACTACATCACACTGTGATGGTTTGGAGAAGCCTCAGTGTCTGCTGTGATGGTGTGGAGAAGCCTCAGTGTCTGCTGTGATGGTGTGGAGAAGCCTCAGTGTCTGCTGTGATGGTGTGGAGATGCCTCAGTGTCTGCTGTGATGGTGTGGAGAAGCCTCAGTGTCTGCTGTGATGGTGTGGAGAAGCCTCAGTGTCTGCTGTGATAAGAACATAAGAACATAAGAACGAAGGAACACTGCAGAAGGCCTACTGGCCCATGCGAGGCAGGTCCAAGTCTCCTACCGGCTTAAGCCAAAGCACCCAACCTAGTCAGGTCAGGTCACATTGACTTAAGGGAGGAACACGGCAACCGACCTGTTAGCACAAGCTATCAGGTCTAACTCACACCCACCCACATCTACTCATGTATTTATCCAACCTATTTTTAAAGCTACACAACGTTCTGGCCTCTATAACGGTACTTGGGAGTTTGTTCCACTCATCCACAACTCTATTACCAAACCAGTACTTTCCTATATCCTTCCTGAATCTGAATTTTTCCAACTTAAAACCATTGCTGCGAGTCCTGTCTAGGCTAGATATTTTCAGCACACTATTTACATCCCCTTTATTTATTCCTGTCTTCCATTTATACACCTCAATCATATCCCCCCTAATTCTACGTCTTTCTAGAGAGTGCAGTTTCAGGGCCCTTAGTCTATCCTCATAGGGAAGGTTTCTGATACATGGGATCATCTTTGTCATCCTCCTTTGTACATGGTGTGGAGAAGCCTCAGTGTCTGCTGTGATGATGTGGAGAAGCCTCAGTGTCTGCTGTGATGGTGTGGAGAAGCCTCAGTGTCTGCTGCGATGGAGAGGAGAAGCCTCAGTGTCTGCTGTGATGGAGTGGAGAAGCCTCAGTGTCTGCTGTGATGGTGTGGAGAAGCCTCAGTGTCTGCTGTGATGGTGTGGAGAAGCCTCAGTGTCTGCTGTGATGGTGTGGAGAAGCCTCAGTGTCTGCTGTGATGGTGTGGAGAAGCCTCAGTGTCTGCTGTGATGGTGTGGAGAAGCCTCAGTGTCTGCTGTGATGGTGTGGAGAAGCCTCAGTGTCTGCTGTGGAGAAGCCTCAGTGTCTGCTGCGATGGTGTGGAGAAGCCCCAGTGTCTGCTGTGATGGTGTGGAGAAGCCTCAGTGTCTGCTGTGGTGTGGAGAAGCCTCAGTGTCTGCTGCGATGGTGTGGAAAAGCCTCAGTGTCTGCTGGGATGGTATGGAGAAGCGTCAGTGTCTGCTGGGATGGTGTGGAGAAGCCTCAGTGTCTGCTGTGATGGTGTGAAGAATCCTCAGTGTCTGCTGTGATGATGTGGAGAATCCTCAGTGTCTGCTGTGATGGTGTGGAGAATCCTCAGTGTCTGCTGTGATGGTGTGAAGAAGCCTCAGTGTCTGCTGTGATGGTGTGGAGAAGCCTCAGTGTCTGCTGTGATGGTGTGGAGAAGCCTCAGTGTCTGCTGTGATGGTGTGGAGAATCCTCAGTGTCTGCTGTGATGGTGTGGAGAAGCCTCAGTGTCTGCTGTGATGGTGTGGAGAAGCCTCAGTGTCTGCTGTGATGGTGTGGAGAAGCCTCAGTGTCTGCTGTGATGGTGTGGAGAAGCCTCAGTGTCTGCTGTGATGGTGTGGAGAAGCCTCAGTGTCTGCTGTGGTGTGGAGAAGCCTCAGTGTCTGCTGTGATGGTGTGGAGAAGCCTCAGTGTCTGCTGTGATGGTGTGGAGAAGCCTCAGTGTCTGCTGTGATTGTTTGGAGAAGCCTCAATGTCTGCTGTGATGGTGTGGAGAAGCCTCAGTGTCTGCTGTGGTGTGAAGAAGCCTCAGTGTCTGCTGTGATGGTGTGGAGAAGCCTCAGTGTCTGCTGTGATGGTGTGGAGAAGCCTCAGTGTCTTGTGTGGTTGTGTGGAGAAGCCTCAGTGTCTGCTGTGATGGTGTGGAGAAGCCTCAGTGTCTTCTGTGGTTGTGTGGAGAAGCCTCAGTGTCTGCTGTGATGGTGTGGAGAAGCCTCAGTGTCTGCTGTGATAAGAACATAAGAAAGGAGGAACACTGCAGGAGGCCTGCTGGCCCATACTAGGCAGGTTCTTTACAATTCATCCCACTAACAAAACATTTGCCCAACCCAATTTTCAATGCCACCCAAGAAATTAGCTCTGATGTGAAAGTCCCACTCAAATCCAACCCCTCCCACTCATGTACTTATCCAACCTAGATTTGAAACTACCCAAAGTCCCAGCCTCAATAACCCAACTAGGTAGACTGTTCCACACATCAACTACCCTATTTCCAAACCAATACTTTCCTATGTCCTTTCTAAATCTAAACTTATCTAATTTAAATTCATTACTGCGGGTTCTCTCTTGGAGAGACATCCTCAAGACCCTATTAATATCCCCTTTATTAATACCTATCTTCCACTTATACACTTCGATCAGGTCTCCCATCATTCTTCGTCTAACAAGTGAATGTAACTTAAGAGTCTTCAATCTTTCTTCATAAGGAAGATTTCTAATGCTATGTATTAATTTAGCCATCCTACGCTGAATGTTTTCTAACGAATTTATGTCCATTTCGTAATACGGAGACCAGAACTGAGCTGCATAATCTAGGCGAGGCCTTACTAATGATGTATAAAGCTGCAGTATGACCTCTGGACTTCTGTTGCTTACACTTCTTGATATAAATCCCAGTAATCTATTTGCCTTATTACGTACGCTTAGGCATTGCTGTCTTGGTTTAAGGTTGCTGCTCACCATAACCCCCAAGTCCTTTTCGCAATCTGTATGGCTGAGATCTACATCATTTAACTTATAAGTACTAGGGTTATGGGCACTCCCAAGCTTCAGAACCTTGCATTTATCTACATTGAACTGCATCTGCCACTTTTCTGACCAAGAATAGAGTTTGTTTAAATCCTCCTGAAGTTCCATAACATCTACGTTTGAATCAATTATCCTACCTATCTTTGTGTCATCGGCGAATTTGCTCATATCACTAGTAATTCCCTCATCAAGATCATTGATATATATTATAAACAACAACGGGCCCAAGACTGATCCCTGTGGAACGCCACTTGTTACAGATCCCCACTCTCTGCTTCCTGTCAGTGAGCCATGACTCGATCCACGAGAGTACTTTTCCCCCAATGCCATGAGCTGCCACTTTCTTTAACAGTCTATGGTGCGGAACTCTATCAAAAGCCTTACTAAAATCTAAGTAAATAATATCAAATTCTTTATTGTGGTCAACAGCCTCAAAAGCTTTACTGAAGAAAGTTAATAAATTAGTTAGACAAGACCGGCCTCTTGTGAATCCATGCTGAGTATCATTAATCAAGCTATGCTTATCGAGATGGCTTCTTATAATCTCAGCTATAATTGACTCTAGTAATTTGCCTACAATTGAGGTCAGGCTTATTGGGCGGTAATTTGACGGTAACGACTTGTCCCCTGTTTTAAAAATAGGAGTTACATTAGCCATCTTCCACATATCAGACACTACACCTGTTTGAAGAGATAAATTAAAAATATTAGTTAATGGTTCACAGAGTTCCATTTTGCATTCCTTAAGAACCCTTGAAAAAACCTCATCAGGACCCGGCGACTTATTTTGCTTCAGTCTGTCTATCTGCTTCACAACCATCTCACTAGTGACTGTGATGTTACATAATTTATCTTCTTCTAGCGCACTGTAAAAATTAATTACTGGAATATTGTTAGTGTCTTCCTGTGTAAAAACTGAGAGAAAATAATTATTTAAAATCAAGCACATTTCATTCTCTTTGTCAGTAAGGTGTCCATAGTTATTTTTAAGGGGACCTATCTTATCTCTAACTTTTGTTCTATAGACCTGGAAAAAACTTTTTGGGTTAGTTTTAGAATCCCTAGCAACTTTAATTTCATAGTCCCTTTTAGCTTTTCTTATCCCCTTTTTAATGTCCCTCTTAATGTCAATATACTGATTCATAAGATGACTCTCACCTCTTTTGATACGCCTATAAATTCCTTTCTTATGCCCTAGCAGATATTTGAGCCTATTATTCATCCATTTTGGGTCATTTCTATTTGATCTAATTTCTTTATATGGGATAAACGCTCTTTGAGCAGCATGTATAGTGTTCAGAAAACTGTCATATTGATAGCTCTCTTCGTTACCCCAGTCAACAGATGATAAGTGTTCTCTAAGCCCATCGTAATCTGCTAAGCGAAAATCTGGGACTGTTACTGAGTTATCGCTACTATCGTACTTCCATTCAATGCTAAATGTAATTGATTTGTGGTCGCTAGCACCCAGTTCCTCTGAAATTTCTAAATTATTAACAAGGGATTCATTGTTTGCCATAACTAAGTTAAGTAGGTTATTTCCCCTTGTAGGTTCTGTCACAAACTGCTTCAAAAAACAATCCTGAAATACTTCTAAGAAGTCGTATGATTCTAAATTCCCAGTCAAGAAATTCCAATCAACATGACTAAAGTTAAAGTCTCCTAGAATTACTACATTATCGTGCCTTGTGGCCTTAACAATTTCCTCCCATAGTAGTTTCCCTTGGTCCCTATCTAAGTTTGGGGGACGGTATATCACTCCTAAAATCAGTTTTTCATGCCCCTCTGAAAATTCTATCCAAACAGACTCTGTATGTGTTACTTCAGACTTAATACCCGTTTTTATGCAACAGTTCAAGCGATCTCGGACATACAATGCCACCCCACCCCCCCTCCCAATACTTCTATCTTCTTGGAACAATTTAAAACCCTGAATATGACATTCTGCAGGCATGTCCCGACTTTTTGAATTAAACCACGTCTCAGTTAAGGCAAATACATCAATGTTACCTACACTAGCAACTAATCTCAACTCGTCCATCTTATTCCTAGCACTACGGCAATTAGCATAATAAACATTGAAAGACTCTCCTTTCTCTTTACCCTTCCTGCTCATTTCTATTTTTCTACTAAACCTATTACTGTCCTTATCACCCAAGGTCCCTGGCTTTTCAATATCTATCTCGTTCTTATTATTACTAGTTCCCCTAGAACTCGTAATATTACACTGTTTTCCTGCCAAAACCCATACCACTAACTATTCCTAGTTTAAAGTCCTAACTGCTCCCTCCACTGCAGTTGCCAGTGCTCCCACCCCACACCTAGATAAGTGAACCCCATCTCTAGCATACATGTCATTTCTGCCATAGAAGAGGTCCCAGTTGTCGATGAATGTTACCGCATTTTCCTTACAGTATTTGTCCAGCCAGCAATTGACACCAGTTGCCCTGGACAACCATTCATTTCCAACTCTCCTCCTTGGCAAAATACCACATATGAGAGGGTTCCCACCCTTACTTCTAATTATTTCTATTGCTGACCTATACCTGCTAATCAGGTCCTCACTCCTACGTCTGCCAACATCGTTGCCTCCAGCACTGAGACAGATAATAGGATTGCTCCCATTACCTCTCATGATGTCATCCAGACGGCTAACAATATCCTCCATCCCAGCCCCAGGAAAGCAAACTCTCTGTCTCCTACTCCTGTCCTTCAAGCAGAACGCCCTATCCATATACCTAACTTGGCTATCCCCAACAACAACAATATTCGTACCTTCCTTAATGTCTTTCGTCGTGACGTTCCCAGTATTCGACTCACATTCGTCGGGTAGCACTGAGAATGTATTGGATGTTTCCACAACAGTTTCCACGGCAGTCTCTTTCTTCTTCATCGTTTCTACCTTTCCATTCGTCTTCTTGATCGTCAACTTCTTTCCCTGCTGTCCAGCCACTGACCAGTTTCCCTTCTTGACCTGAGGACTCAAAACAGGAGGACTACTCCGAATCTTTTTGTTTTCCTCGGTCAGTCGCCGAATTTCCATATTCGCCAACCTCAATTCTTCCTTAAGCTGTTGGTCAAGTTGCTCGATGGAGGGCATCTTGCTTCAATTCTAGAGAGCACGCAAACAGGTCTTCACAGAGCCAAGTACACGTCAACACTGCGCAAAAGCCAACTCAATCAGGAGCTACTGCGCAGCACGTCCGCACGGCCCAATAGCGATGCGAACACTCGCTAATAGGTATCAGTATGTCACCATTAAAGAGACAGCCTCATAAATACGGCCACTTGATACTGGAGTTCCTCAGGGAAGTGTCCTTGGTCCCCTGCTCTTCCTCATTTACATCCCAACACCTGAAACTCATTCTCTTTGCTGACGACACGACTTATATCTCCCACCCTAATCTTGCCACCCTCAACACCATTGTTAACGAGAAACTGCTCAAAATATCTACTTGGATGACAGCCAATAAACTTACACTTAACACTGACAAAACCTACTATATTATGTTTGATAGCAGAGCAGGTGTTGCGGAACTTAACATTAAGATCGAGAACACTCTAATTGCCAGACATAATGATGGCAAATTCCTTGGCCTATACCTCGACAACAACCTAAATATCAGCACCCATATCCAACACAACTAAAAAAGTATCCAAAACGGTGGGGATCCTCTCCAAGATACGATATTACGTGCCGCAAACTGCCCTTTTCACACTATACCATTCACTTATATAGCCATATTTCACCTATGCTATCTGTACTTGGGATTCAACTGAAGCAATACACCTAAAGTCAATAACAACCCAACAAAAAGCCGAGGTAAGAATCACTAAATCCCATCCCTGGCAACACCCCCCCCTCTTCATAGATCTAAACTTACTCCCTGTTCAGAACATCCACACTTACTACTGTGCAATCTATATCTACAGGACCATAAATTCCAATATTAACCCCCCTCAAGGAAGGTTCCTTGATGTTGGTGAGGGGCTCTTGATTTAGGGAATTAGATCTGTGCTCCAGTTCCCCGAATTAAGCCTGAATGCCTTCCACATCCCCCCCCAGGCGCTGTATAATCCTTCGGGTTTAGCGCTTCCCCCTTGATAATAATAATAATCCAATATTAACCTTGACCTAAAACGCTTTCTTGATAGTTATAACAGGATCGACAGGCCTAACACCAGACACAAACATCTGACATTCCCTGTGTCCGACTAAACCTTTACAAAAATTCAATGTATTTCAAAGGACCTAAAATCTGGAACACCCTACCTGAAAACTCTAGAACTGCACACATTCATCACTTTTAAAACTACAGTAAATTTTGACAAAAAAAAACAAAAAAATTTTTGCTATTTATGGCGAGAAATTGGTTGGTGAATTGTCACTAGAGCGTCTCCGACCCCAGCATCAGTGGATTCAAGAAAATGCAAAAGAATTGGGAAACAATGTACAACATAAGAGGGAAAGAATGAACTATGAACAGGAAGAAGAGGCAAGTACTTCAGATGTGAAGGAAAAAACCGAGAGGTAATTAGAATATATTGTGGCTGAAAAGGGAAAAGCAGAACACTACTCATTAGTCACAAGAAGAGCCTTGATGTCTAAGCAGTTACCTGCCCCCTGGTTCACTCTCCAATACTCATACTTAACATGTTATTCCCATAATATGGCGAAAAATATTATATTCAAATTAAGAGCTAAACCTGAAAGGAAATAGGGTGATATTTGAATCTAAAGTATGTGAATAAAATTCCATGTGTCATCTGTGTGAAGGTCACTAGACACTTTGCTTTTTTGTTGGTTGTTTTAATTACCATCCGTCAAAAGTTATTTTCAATAGAAACTTAGAATTATTTTGTGTGTAAAGTTTTCGTGTTCCTTTAGTACAGAAGCGTATTTCTTAATATAGCCATGTTGTCAGGGAAAGGGTGTGGGGGAGGTCGGCCGCCTCTTCTTAGGAATGTATATATATATATGAGGCAAGGCAGAAGGTGTCAGTGGCAACCCATGTCAGGGTGAGGACCACTACCGACCCCAACACCTACTTCCTGTCCCATCACAGCCTTTTTGGGTACAGGGAGGTGGGGTACCACAGAGGTTTACAGAAAGCAAGTTACAGAATTTTAATGAAATGCGGTAGTCAGCCCAAAAGTTCAACTAATCAATATCAACTGATGTATTACCACATGGAAACGTTCCAACACCCAGACACTCAAGCTATATATAACATTGCATTATCATACGAATCAGATTTAGTAGTTATCAACCAATACTACCTGTCATATGCTCATGAATGTTCCAGAAGAGCCAGCACGGAAGGGACTCTACAAACATCTCTACATATTTTCCTACTACCAACATACTTACCTATTCTACTCCATGACAATAACGCTGTCTCTTAACACTAGGAACCCAGAGGCGATAAGATGCTACTTTACACGACCTCTCAAGTATATCATAAGAAACTTTTATAGGTTATTATGTGAGCTGTAGTCACATAAACTTGCGTAACTGTACTTATATGTTGAATCTAAGCAGATTTACCTACTAATACTATGGAGTTACTATATACGGCACTGTCATATGTGGAGTTACTGAGCATAAACACAGACATGGTGTTCCCTACACCCACCTAAGGTAAGGTTCAACCTACCTATATTCTCTATGCACTGTGACCCGGTCAGGGGATATTCCAAAAAGCGAAACGTGTAGGAAAGGTGTAGAGAACATTGATCTATCGTCACGAAATTCGGGGATTTTGCGTACTATCCTTGCTCAAAACTGTGCAAACTTGACTCTGCTAAACAAATGCTGAGTTTGTACATTCCATCACTTGAATTATACAAGGCATTCCTATTATGTTTGACGAGAGAGGATTCAATTATGTTCCTTTCCGTAATGGAACTATTGGCTACAATGACCTGGGCTGCTGCCCACCCCGGCGGACGATTGCAAGTAAAAATGTGATTAAAGATTGCATTTGACTCCTGAGCCTTCCTTACTGTGTACTGATGTTGGGCTGATCTGGTTTCAAGTGGTTTACCTGTCTGCCTGAGGTACGAAAGAGCACAGCGTGCATGGGGAGTTGTTAATACTACCAACAATGTTGGGTAGTGCGTTGTTAATCAGCTTTTGTTCACTGTCCTGACGTTCTCGAGGACAATATTTATATTGATTTTTTTTAATGTATTACACAGGCTGGCCGTATCCTCTTTATAAGGTAAATCCAGTATATTTTTCCTGGAAGGCACTTCCCTAGGTTCAGTCTTCTTGGCTGCCAATAACGCCTTATTAATAAAATCTCGGGTATATCTCAGTTTAGTGGCTATTTTGAAAATCTTATTAATTTCATCATCCGTATATTCTGGGCTACAAATATGTAAAACTCTCAAGAACATTGTAAGGAAAATACTCCTTTTAAACCTAGATTCACGATTGGAATAATAATGAATGTATAATGACACATTAGTTGACTTCCTTTACACTGAAAATTTAAATTTTCTGTGACCACGATGGAATAGAACATCTGAGGGTAATAAATCATTGAGTCTAGGAAGTAACTCATTAATATCGCGATCTCTAGGTCACAGACACAGAACATCGCCGACGTGTCTGAACCACTTTGCTTTATTAGTGAGGATCCCATATACAAGTTGCTGAGTAATGGAGTAAGTGGATTTTCCATGGCAATTCTTTGTTTTTAAGCACAGTATCTATCTTCAAATACAAACTTCCAGTCCGTCACGCAAAGCTTAATAATTATGTTAGTGGGTTTGGAGAAGTTTTTAGTTACTCCTCTAGATACGTAAGCAAATCAGGGACAGGGACTCGAGTGAACAATGCTAGGACAATAAAACTCACAAGAGAAAAATCATGATACATTTAATTTCTGAAGCCTCTCTGAAAGGTCAATATTATTTTTAATATGAGCATAGGAATCATTCCGGCCATAGAAGTTAGCTGTTTAAGGTCCTGTGTCTTGGTCTTACCATTAAGGTCCTGTGTCTTGGTCTTACCATTAAGGTCCTGTG
The DNA here is from genome assembly GCF_038502225.1 of Cherax quadricarinatus. Taxonomy (NCBI): domain Eukaryota; kingdom Metazoa; phylum Arthropoda; class Malacostraca; order Decapoda; family Parastacidae; genus Cherax; species Cherax quadricarinatus. Next base: position 151,554 of record NC_091348.1, read on the forward strand.
TCTTGGTTTTACCATTAAGGTCCTGTGTCCTGGTCTTTCCATTAAGGTCCTGTGTCTTAGTCTTACCATTAAGGTCCTGTGTCTTGGTCTTACCATTAAGGTCCTGTGTCTTGGTCTTTCCATTAAGGTCCTGTGTCTTAGTCTTACTATTAAGATCCATCGTCTGTAAAATTCCTTTAAGACAAAACATTTTAATAGCAACAATTAGGATGGGCACCATTGTATTAAGACCCCTGTGGGTTTAGCGCTCCCCCGTCAGTATATATTGATAATTGACCTTTGTGTTAAAACCCTCTAATGTGGGCCACGCACTTCCCGTTTTCTTCATTAACTTCGTTTTCTTTGTACTTCCCTTTTTATCTGAGGCTGTACTCTACAAGAATGCGGCCCAAGAGCTTGAGACTCAGGGAAGGTGATCATGTGGCTCAGAGAGTCATTCAGGGGAAGGAAGCAGAGAGTGACTCTCAGATAAGAGACGTCAGACTGGGGGGGGGGGTGTAACAAACGGCGTGCCACAAGGATCAGTATTAGGTCCAGTACTGTTTCTGTGGGGTTATTTAAGTTAAAACCTTGGTTAGCCTTAGATTTATGTTATATAACTAACCATCTATCTAATCTAACCTATCCTAACCTATATCTAACCTAACCTATACCTAATCTAACCTAACCTATATCCAACCTAACCTACATCTAATCATATCTAATCTAACCTAACCTATATCTAATCTAACCTAACCTATATCTAATCTAACCTAACCTATATCTAATCTAACCTAACCTCATCTAACCTAAATCTATCCTGTATTATGTTAGATAAATACGTGAGTGAGAGGGCTGGATCTGTATGGTACTCACACGAGTTAATAGGGTAAACAAAGCTAAGGTAGCATTGATAATGGGTTGGGCAGATATTTTTGTTACTGGGTTTTGGTTTGAGAAGAACCTGCATAGTATGGGCCAGTAGGCCTGATGCAGTGTTCCTCCTTATGAAGGACATCGTAGATGGGATGGAGTTACGTATATATGTTTAATGATGACTAGAACTATAGAATACTGACGTTATAACTAATACTATAGAAGAATTAGACACATGTTCAACATCTGGGTATCTTCATTTGTACATGTTTCGCTCTCCATTGGCTTTATCAGTACAATGTAACGATATAGTGTGGATAATTATATACAAAAGATGGGGGTAATTAGTCCCTCAGTCTTGGAGTTGGTGAAGAGCACCGTAGCCTTGAAGGATCTCAGTCCCTTCAGAGTGGAAAAGTGGAATGATTTCTGTGGGAAAGTGGTGGAGGCAGACTCCATACGTAGCTGTAAGAGCAGGCACGATAGTACCCAAGAGGCGGGACCAGAAATTGAGAGTGGACCCCTGCAACCACAAAAAGTTGAGTAAACAAACACATTCACACCACCACAAACAAAGGGCAAAGTGTCTATCGACAAGTGCCTTTGACAACTACTAACTACTACTACTACTACTACTACCACTACTACTACACACACAAACACACACACACACACACACACACACACACATACATACACGCACACACACTCATCAGCAGCTGGCAACCTGTCATCGCACCATTGCAGCGCAAGTTATTCGCCTATTTGTGGTTTGCATGTTGACGGCCCTGGCTGGCCTTGCATACTGTTTGATACTGGTCACCCACTCCTGCAAGCTATTACCAGAATTAGAATAGAAATAGCATAGACATAGTGAATATAGTGTTGACGAGTGTGAGAAGGTAGAGTCCAGCGAGGTAGAGTAGTATTAATTCCAGTAGTTATTAGCAGTAAGAGTACTTAGGAAGCTAGGAAGTCCTCTCCCAATGTGAACATGGAACAGGATAATAACCAGCAATAATTGATACTTAAATCCAGACACACACACACACAAGGCGAGTAACTTAATATAAGCTAGGTGGGACAAGCTTTTAAGGGCAACACTGTAAGACAGTGCGAGGGTCAAGTCCCAGGAGGGTTGTGTCAGGTCACAAGAAGTTTTGGCCAGTCATTACACCGCACAAGACACACACACACACACACACACACACACACACACACACACACACACACACACACACACACACACACACACACACACACTCACATGCACACAGGGGTAGGGCAGTGTTACTACCGGTAGTTATTAGCAGTAAGAATACTTAGGACGCTAGGAAGTCCTCTCTCAATGTGAACAAGGAAAATGATAATAACCAGCAACAATTAATACGTAAATCCAGAAAGGGCAATAAGTGGAGAGTGTAGCATAATTGGGAAAGATAAATGAGACTAAATTTGTGCCTACATGACGGATCTTTCAACCACACCACCTACCCCCCCCTAACCATCCCTCCCTCACACAAGCACACACACACAAGGGTAGACACTCACACACACACACACACACACATACATAAACACACACACACACACACCCTCCACCACTTGACACAAACACTTGACACAAACACGTACCCCCCTCCTCTAACCACCTCTCCCCCTTCCCTAACCACCTAACCCTAGCCACCTACCCCTCCCCCAAACCATCTAACCCCCTCCCCCAACTATCTCTACCCCTCCAATAACCATCCTCCCCCTCCCCCACAAAAATCCATCCCCTCTCCTTCTAACCATCTATTCCCCTCCCCCTAACCACTCGTCCCCCCTTCTGTGGAGCAACGGGGGAGCCTAGAACCTGGATGAGGACAAGGGGCTCCAAGGACGAATCTGGGAGGGAGGAATGGGAGGTAGAGCTCAAAAAAAGGGAGGAAGACTGGGGAAGGAGACTAGATGAGCTGGAAAGGAAGATGGAAGAGAGGTTAGCAGCAGAATGCAGAAGGTGGAAGCAACAGGCCACAGCAGCAGAAATCAAGATAGAGAGATTAGAAGAGGAGCTGAGACATCTGAAACAGCACAGAGACAAAGATATTACAGAAGTAGCATCGGCAATGGCTACATCAGATACAGACAACAGGTCTGAAGGAAGCATGGAAACTAAACTGTATGCAGAGGTCCTGTCAAACCCACATGGGGCCAAAACAAAGACAGGGAGCACGCTAGGACAGAATGAGAGGTTGGAAGACATTGAAAAAACTAGGACATGTGCAGGGACCTTACCAGATACCTGTGGGGGCCAGGAACAGGTGAGCAGGAAGGACAAACCAAGAAGCATAGGGGCCACAACTAGGGAAGGGACTGAAGGAAGGAACACTCCACGGGAAGGAACTAAAACACATCAGAGGATGCATTGGGAGTCACAGTGGGAGGTGGAAAGGGAGAGATCCGTGTTTGTCTATGGGCTAGACGAAGCTAAAGGGGAAACTTATGATGAAAGAAACCAGGAGGAGAAAAAAGCGATTGAAGATATCATGAAGGTGATAGGCGAGGGGGACATGACCCAGGTGGCAAATTTTCGGAGAATTGGGTGGTTCACAAAGAAAAGGAATCGGCCTCTCAAAGTAATTTTCAAGGCAGAATCAACCCAAACCATGATCCTGCAGGAGAAAGCACGGCTGAGAGGCAAGCAGGAGTTCCGGAGTGTGTACCTCGATCGAGACAGAACACAGGACGAAAGGAAGACGATGAAAGAGAGAGTTCAAAAACGAAAGGAGAAATGGGAGGAAATGAAAAAGGAGAGCAGAATAACCCAGGATCAAATGGAAGGACAAGCACACCCCCCAGAAACACCTGCAGAAGGACTCCAGCCACGGCACCCCCAAGGCAACTGAACAATCCAAACCAACCATCACACACCGATCCCTCTGTTTCCACCCCCCACACCACAGTTACAGTATTAGAACAGAAGTTGAAGGTTTGGTACACAAATGCAGATGGATTAACGAATAAACATGAGGAATGGCAAGAAAGAATCAATGAGAAGTCCCCAGACATCATAGCAGTTACAGAAACAAAACTCACAGAGACAATAACAGATGCAATCTTCCCACCAGGATACCAGATCATGAGGAAAGATATAAGGGGCAGGGGGGGAGGTGTGGTTGCTCTGCTTGTAAAAAACAGATGGAAATTCGAGAAAATGGAAGGCATAGATGAGACGGGAGAAAGAGACTACATAGCAGGTACACTTCAGTCTGGGGAACACAAAGTGGTCATTGCAGTGATGTATAATCCACCACAGAACTGCAGGAGGCCAAGAGAGGAATATGAAGAGAGCAACAGAGCAATGGTGGACACACTTGCTGAGGTGGCAAGAAGAGCTCACTCCAGCAGAGCAAAGTTGCTGGTTATGGGGGATTTCAACCACAGGGAGATTGACTGGGAAAACCTGGAGCCACATGGGGGTCCCGAAACATGGAGAGCCAGGATATTGGACGTGGTGCTGGAAAACCTCATGCACCAACATGTTATGGACACTACCAGAGTGAGAGGGGAGGATGAACCAGCAAGATTGGACCTTGTGTTCACCCTGGGCAGCTCAGACATTGAGGACATCAAGTATGAGAGTCCCCTAGGAGCTAGCGACCACGTGGTTCTGTGCTTTGAATTCATAGTAGAGCTGCAAGTGGAGAGAATAACAGGAGTTGAATGGGAAAAGCCTGACTATAAAAGAGGGGACTACATAGGGTTGAAGAACTTCCTGCCGGAGGTCCAGTGAGACAGAGAACTGGCAGGAAAGCCATGAAATGATGGAATATGTAACAACAAAATGCAAGGAGGCAGTGGAAAGGTTTATTCCCAAGGGCAACAGTAACAACGGAAAGACCAGAACGAGTCCCTGGTTTACCCGACGGTGTAAGGAGGCAAAAACAAAGTGCAATAGAGAATGGAAAAAGTACAGAAGGCAGGGAACACTCGAAAATAGGGAGATCAGTCGCAGAACCAGGAATGAGTATGCACACGTAAGGAGGGAGGCCCAGCTACAGTATGAAAATGACATAGCATCGAGAATCAACACTGACCGAAACTGTTGTATAGCCACATCAGGAGGAAGACAACAGTCAAAGACCAGGTGATCAGATTAAGGACAGAAGGTGGAGAACTCACAAGAAATGATCAGGAGGTATGTGAGGAGCTGAACAGGAGATTTAAGGAAGTGTTTACAGTAGAGACAGGAAGGGCTGTGGCAAGACAGCACAGAAGGGAACATCAAGAGGGAATATACCAACAAGTGTTGGATGACATACGAACAACTGAGGAGGAGGTGAAGAAGCTCCTAAGTGACCTTGACACCTCAAAGGCGATGGGACCGGACATCTCACCATGGGTCCTTAGAGAAGGAGCAGAGATGCTGTGCGTGCCTATAACCACAATCTTCAACAAATCCCTTGAAACTGGGCAACTACCTGAGAAATGGAAGACAGCTAATGTAGTCCCCATATTTAAGAAAGGAAACAAAAACGAGGCGCTAAACTACAGACCTGTGTCTCTGATATGTATTGTGTGCAAAGTCATGGAGAAGATTATCAGGAGAGTGGTCGAACACCTGGAAAGGAACAAGATTATAAATGAAAACCAGCATGGGTTCATGGAAGGCAGATCTTTTATCACAAACCTCCTGGAGTTTTATGACAAGGTAACAGACGTAAGACACGAGAGAGAGGGGTGGGTAGATTGCGTTTTTCTAGACTGCAGGAAGGCCTTTGACACAGTTCCCCACAAGAGATTAGTGCAGAAGCTGGAGGATCAGGCGCATGTAAAAGGGAGGGCACTGCAATGGATCAAGGAATACCTGACAGGGAGGCAGCAACGAGTCATGGTACGTGAAGAGGTATCACAGTGGGCGCCTGTTACGAGCGGGGTCCCACAGGGGTCAGTTCTAGGACCAGTGCTATTTTTGATATATGTGAACGACATGATGGAAGGAATAGACTCTGAAGTGTCCCTGTTCGCAGATGATGTGAAGTTGATGAGAAGAATTAAATCGGACGAGGATGAGGCAGGACTGCAAAGAGATCTGGACAGGCTGGACATGTGGTCCAGTAACTGGCTTCTCGAATTCAATCCAGCCAAATGTAAAGTCATGAAGATTGGGGAGGGGCAAAGAAGACCGCAGACAGAGTATAGGCTAGGTGGACAAAGACTACAGACCTCACTCAGGGAGAAAGACCTTGGGGTGACCATAACACCGAGCACATCACCGGAGGCACACATCAACCAAATAACTGCTGCAGCATACGGGCGCTTGGCAAACCTGAGAATAGCATTCCGATACCTTAATAAGGAATCGTTCAAGACACTGTACACTGTGTATGTTAGGCCCATACTGGAGTATGCAGCACCAGTCTGGAACCCACACCTGGTCAAGCACGTCAAGAAGTTAGAGCCCATGGTTCACCCAAAGGTGCAGGGAGGCAAAAACCTAGTGTGCTGGGGAATGAAAGAAGTGTAGAAGGCAAAGAACCCAGAAGAAAAAGGAGAGCAGTCGTAGAGCCAGAAATGAATATGCACAGGTAAGAAGGGAGGCCCAACGACAATATGACAACGACATAGCAGCGAAAGCCAAATCTGACACGAAGCTGTTATACAGCCACATCAGGAGGAAAACAACGGTCAAGGACCAGGTAATCAGGCTAAGAAAGGAAGGAGGAGAGACAACTAGAAACGACCGCGATGTGAGGAACTCAACATGAGATTCAAAGAGGTGTTCACAGAGGAGACAGAAGGGACTCCAGAAAGACGGAGAGGTGGGGCACACCACCAAGTGCTGGACACAGTACACACAACCGAGGAAGACGCGAAGAGGCTTCTGAGTGAGCTAGAGACCTCAAAGGCAATGGGGCCGGATAACATCTCTCCATGGGTCCTGAGGGAGCAGAGGCACTATGTGTACCCCTAACAACAATATTCAACACATCTATCGAAACAGAGAAATTACCTGAGGTATGGAAAACAGCATATGTAGTCCCAATTTTTAAAAAAGGAGACAGACATGACGCACTAAACTACAGACCAGTGTCACTGACATGTATAGTACGCAAAGTCATGGAGAAGATTATCAGGAAAAGACTGATGGAACACCTAGAAAGGAATGATCTCATCATCAGCAGCCGCCATGGTTTCAGTGATGGGAGATCCTGTGTCACAAACCTACTGGAGTTCTATGACAGGGTGACAGCAGTAAGACAAGAGAGAGAGGGGTGGGGGGATTGCATTTTCTTGGATTGTAAGGCGTTTGACACAGTTCCACACAAGATATTAGTGCAAAAACTGGAGGACCAGTCAGGGCTAACAGGGAAGGCACCACAATTGACCAGGGAATACTTGTCAGGAAGACAGCAGCGAGTTATGCTGCGTGGCGAGGTGTCAGAGTGGGCACCTGTGACAAGTGGGGTCCCAGAGGGGCTAGTCGTAGGACCAGTGCTGTTTCTGGTATTTGTGAACGGCATTACGGAAGGAATAGACTCCGAAGTGTCCCTGTTTGCAGATGATAAGTTGATGAGAATTCATTCGGACGAAGACCAGGCAGAACTACAAAGGGATCTGGACAAGCTGCAGACCTGGTCCAGCAATTGGCTCCTGGATTTCGACCCCACCAAGTGGAATGTAATGAAGATTGGAGAAGTCCAAAGAAGACCGCAGACGGAGTACACTCTAGGGGGGCCAGAGACTACAAGCTTCCCTCAAGGAAAAATATCTTGGGGTGAGTATAACACCAGGCACATCTCCTGAGGCGCACATCAACCAAATAACTGCTGCAGCATATGGCCGCCTAGCAAACCTCAGAACAGCATTCTGACATCTTAATAAGGAATCGTTCAGGACCCTGTACACCGTGTACGTTAGGCCCATATTGGAGTATGCGGCACCAGTTTGGAACCCACACCTAGCCAAGCACGTAAAGAAACTAGAGAAAGTGCAAAGGTTTGCAACAAGACTTGTCCCAGAGCTAAGGGGTATGTCCTACGAGGTGCAAAGGTTTGCAACAAGACTAGTCCCAGAGTTAAGGGGTATATCCTACGAGGAGAGGTTAAGGGAAATTGACCTGACGACACTGGAGGACAGGAGAGATAGGCAGGACATGATAACGACACATAAAATACTGAGAGGAATTGACAAGGTGGACAAAGACAGGATGTTCCAGAGATTGGACACAGTAACAAGGGGACACAGTTGGAAGTTGAAGACACAGATGAATCACAGGAATGTTAGGAAGTATTTCTTCAGTCACAGAGTAGCCAGGAAGTGGAATAATTAGGGAAGTGATGTAGTGGAGGCAGGATCCATACACAGCTTTAAGCAAAGGTATGATAAAGCTCATGGTTCAGGGAGAGTGACGCAGTAGCGACCTGTGAAGAGGCGGGGCCAGGAGCTATGACTCCACCCATGCAACCACAACTAGGTGAGTACCAGTTATGTAACAGCTCAGTGTCAGTAAGATGTCACCATGGAAACATAGACACATATGCAGTTTAATGTGATCCTTTATTGACAACGTTTCGCCCACACAGTGGGCTTTTTCAAGTCACACACAGATCTGAGGAAATGGTATGGTGATATCGACAAGATGTGGAAAAAGACACTTATGTACAGTTCAGGACATTTATTAAAGGAAACGTTTCGCCACGAGTGGCTTCTTCAGTCCTAATCTTGAAAGTTAAGACACATGTGCAACATCTGGATATCTTTATTGTAGACGTTTCGCCATCCAGTGGCTTTATCAATACAGATTCTAGGACATAATAGGAAGACAGTAGAACTATATACAAAAGATGAGGTAATCAGTCCCTCGGCCTTGGAGTTAGTGTTCACAGCATCGTGGTGGAGGAGAATCTGGAGCAAAGGCAAGAAGACTGGCGGTTATATAGGCGTCAGTGGATAGGGACGGGCAGCAGACGAGGGCATAGTCACTGGTAGGCGGGATTCCCCAGTGGAAGTAGGTCCTTCCCAAAGAGATGGGTTAGTTGCAGCAGCCGTGAAGAAGGTCTTGTAGATGTCCTCTGAACCAAGATTCCATGATGTTGCAGTGTCTGACAAGTTGTGCAAGAAAGGTATAAAATACCGACAATATGAAAGTTAAGACACATGTGCAACATCTGGATATCTTTATTGTAGACGTTTCGCCATCCAGTGGCTTTATCAATACAGATTCTAGGACATAATAGGAAGACAGTCTTCTTGCCTTTGCTCCATATTCTCCCCCACCACGATGCTGTGAACACTAACTCCTAGGCTGAGGGACTGATTACCTCATCTTTTGTATATAGTTCTACTGTCTTCCTATTATGTCCTAGAATCTGTATTGATAAAGCCACTGGATGGCGAAACGTCTACAATAAAGATATCCAGATGTTGCACATGTGTCTTAACTTTCATATTGTCGGTATTTTATACCTTTCTTGCACAGTCCTAATCTTCATTAGGACTGAAGAAGCCACTCGTGGCGAAACGTTTCCTTTAATAAATGTCCTGAACTATACATAAGTGTCTTTTTCCACACACACAGATCTACCTGGGGTGTATGTGTGTATGTATAATGTTCGCCAAGACCGTAGTCCTGGCACGGGTCTCAATCTTGCGATGACCCGTCTCTTGATGTTTCGCCCTCCAAACACGTATTTCAGAACACCAATATGCAAGCAGGACTGACGATACAAGGAATGCCTGTGTACAACATCGCAATTCACACAACCATTTAATTAACTACAGAAACTCAAGACTTACCGCCACAGAAGACAACACTCAATACCGAAGAATCCTGGAATCATCGCTTATCTCTATAACCAACAATTTCAACCAGAACAATGGCTTCTATAACATAGCTGAACCACTTGCCAAGAAACTTCTTCATCGCTTTTCCACATAAGAACATAGAACACTGCAGAAGGTCTACTCACAACTTGTCCAATACCCCTGCCAAGCTACCCAAGACTCTATAACTCCACCCGGTAGATCATCAGATGCAGCATTCTCCACCTGACCTCAACATTCTGAACCTGACTATAAATACTCCCGTACCTTCCACCCCAGGTAGTCCTCCCCACATAGTCCTCCCCACCAACTCCATTGCCAAACACGTTTCCAACATCTTTTCCAATACCTCATTTCAAGTATCTACCTCCACAACCACGACCATCAAGGACATTACCAGTGATAGACAGGACAAGCTTCCACCCTCTGCAGGGGTATACATAATCCCTTGTAATGACTGCAACAAGTTATACGTTGGCGAAACATCAAGGAACCTCCAAACACGTATTTCAGAACACCAATACGCAAGCAGGTCTGACGACACAAGGAATGCCTGCGTACAACACCGTAATTCACACAACCACTTGATAAACTACAGAAACTCAAGACTTATCGCCACAGAAGACAACACTCAATACCGAAGAATCCTGGAATCATCACTTATTTCTATATCCGACAACTTCAACCAGAATAATGGCTTCTATAACATAGCTGAACCACTTGCCAAGAAGCTTCTTCATCGCTATCCCACATAAGAACACTGTAGAAGGTCTGCTCACAAACTTGTCCAATCTCCTTTCCAAGCTACCCAAGACTTTAGACTCAGATGCAGCATTCTCCACCTGACCTCAGCGCTCTGATCCTGACTATAAATACTCGCGTTCCTTCCACCCCAGGTAGTTCTGTTTGTGACTTGAAAAAGCCCACTGTGTGGGCGAAACGTAGTCAATAAAGGATCACATTATACTGCATATGTGTTTATATTTCCATTGTGTCGGTATTATATACCATTTATTTCCAGATCTGTGTGTGACTTGAAAAAGCCCACTGTGTGGGCGAAACGTTGTCAATAAAGGATCACATTAAACTGCATATGTGTTTATGTTTCCATTGTGTCGGTATTTTATACCATTTATTTTCAAGATGTCACCAGTTATGTAACAGCTCAGTGACTGTTAGTAAGATGTCACCAGTTATGTAGCAGTGAGTGTCAGTAAGGTGTCACCAGTTATGTAACAGCTCAGTGACTGTTAGTAAGATGTCACCAGTTATGTAGCAGTGAGTGTCAGTAAGATGTCGCCAGTTATGTAACAGCTCAGTGACTGTCAGTAAGATGTCACCAGTTATGTAACAGTGAGTGTCAGCAAGGTGTCGCCAGTTACGTAACAGCTCAGTGACTGTCAGTAAGATGTCACCAGTTATGTAACAGTGAGTGTCAGTAAGGTGTCACCAGTTATGTAACAGTGAGTGTCAGTAAGGTGTCGCCAGTTACGTAACAGATCAGTGACTGTCAGTAAGATGTCGCCAGTTATGTAACAGCTCAGGGACTGTCAGTAAGGTATCACAATCACAGCAGTTTCCTCTACAAATCAATTCATTAAGCATGATGAATGCGGATGCAAGATTTCAAGAGAATTTTTATATATAAATCGTTAGGAAGTTGTGCGATTCCCGGTGGACATGATCACACTGGTGGATAACATTAGTGTTAGTAATGATGATAGTAGTAGTAATGATAATAGTAATGATAACAGTAGTAGCAATGATAATAGTAGTAGCGGCAATGATAATAGTAATAGTAATGATAATAGTGGTAATGATAATAGTAGTAGTAGCAATGATAATAGTAGTAGCAATGATAATAGTAGTAGTAATGATAATAGTAGCAATGATAATAGTAGTGGTAGTAATGATAATAGTAGTAGTAATGATAGTAGTAATGATAGTATTAGTAATGATAATAGTAGTAATGATAATAGTAATAATGATAATAGTAGTAGCAATGACAGTAGAAGTAATGATAGTAGTAGTAATGATAGTAATAATAATAGTACTAGTAGTAATGATAGTAATGATAGTAGTAATGATAATAGTAGTTGTAGTAATAATGACAATAGTAGTAGTAGTAATGACAATAGTAGTAATGATAATCGTAGTAGTAATGATAATAGTAGTAATGATAATAACAGTAGTAATGATAATAGTAGTAATAATAATAGTAGTAGTAATGATAATAGTAGTAATGATAATAGTAGTAGTAATGATAATAGTAGTAATAATAATAGTAGTAGTAATGATAATAGTAGTAATAATAATAGTAGTAATAATAATAGTAGTAATAATAATAGTAGTAATGATAGTAGTAGCAATGATAATAGTAGTAATGGTAGTAGTAGTAGTAATGATAATAGTAATAGTAGTAGTAATGACAGTAGTAGTAGTAATGATAATAGTAATGATAATAGTACTAGTAATGATAGTAGTAGTAGTAATGATAGTAGTACTAGTAATGATAGTAATGATAATAGTAGTAGTAATGATAGTAGTAGTAGTAGTAGTAGTAGTAGTAGTAATGATAGTAGTAGTAATGATAGTAGTAATAGTAATAGTAGTAGTAGTAATGATAGTAGTAGTAATGATAGTAGTAATGATAATAGTAGTATAGTAGTAGTAGTAATGATAGTAGTAGTAGTAGTAATGATAGTAGTAGTAATGATAGTAATAATGATAATAGTAGTAGTAATAATGATAGTAGTAGTAGTAGTAATGATAGTAATGATAATAGTAGTTGTAGTAGTAGTAATGATAATAGTAGTAATGTTGATAGTAATAATGATAATAGTAATACTATTAGTATTATCATTACTATTATTACTATTATTATCATTACTACAACTATTATCGTTATTACTAATAATATTACTATTATCATACTACTACTACTACTATTATCATTACTACTAATATTATTACTACTGCTATTATTTTCATTACTACTACTATTATTATCATTAATACTAATATTACTATTATACTTAACTACTACTACTGCTATCATTACTACTACTATTATTATTATTACTACTACTGTTACTATTATCATTACTATTACTATTATTAACATTACTACCACAACTATCTTTACAATTACTTTAACATTACTGCTACTTCTGTTATCTTTACTACTATTACCATTACTACTATTATTATCACTGCTTCTGTTACTGTTATTTTTAATACTAATAGTATTACTATTATTATCATTATTACTAACAGTAATAGAAGCAGTGATAATAGTAGTAATGGTAATAGTAGTAAAGATAACAGAAGTAGTAGTAATGTTAAAGTAATTGTAAAGATAGTTGTGGTAGTAATGTTAATAATAGTAATAGTAATTAAGAGTAGCAGTAATGATAATAATAACAGTAGTAGTAATAATAATAATAGTAGTAGTAATGATAGCAGTAGTAGTAGTTAAGTATAATAGTAATATTATTAGTATTAATGATAATAATAGTAGTAGTAATGAAAATAATAGCAGTAGTAATAATATTAGTAGTAATGATAATAGTAGTAGTAGTAGTAGTATGATAATAGTAATAATATTATTAGTAATAACGATAATAGTTGTAGTAATGATAATAATAGTAATAATAATAGTAATGATAATAGTAGTCAGTTATAGTAATGGTAACGGTAGTAGTAATAATAATAATAGTAGTATTGATAATGGTTACTAGTAATAATGATAAACGCAATAGTGTTAGTAATCAGTGACTCAGAGAAACAGTACAGTGAAACAGAAGAAGAGCACAGTAACACAGAAGAACAGTGCAGGAACAAAGAAGAACAGGATAGTACAGTGACACAGAAGAGCAGTAAGGTAGAGGTAGCTGAGTTTATGCAATACTGGGATACCTTCCTGGGATCTCACAGAGACTGAAATATATCTAGTTGTTTTAATGTTAACTCTAGTGAGTGCATTAATGTTCTTCCTCGTTACACTAATGAGCAATATGATCAGTTCTGCTGTTCGTATTTTTGTTAATGTTAAATCTATTGAATGAACACTAATAAGAACACTACCATGAATCCAGTCAGGGTGGCTGCAATGGGAATAACACCCCGTGGCACCTGTCAGGGTGGCTGGAGTGGGAATAACACCACCGTGGTTAATGTCAGGGAGGCTTCAGTGGGAATAACACCACCGTGACTACTGTCAGGGAGGCTACCTGGAGGGTATTCCGGAGATCAGCGCCCCCACGGCCCGGTACATGACCATGCCTCCGGGTGGATCAGGGCCTGAGCAACGAGGCTGTTATTTCTGACCGAACGTAGTCCAACGTGCGAACCACAACCCGGCTAATTTGGCACTAACTTAGGTATCTGTCCAGCTCCCACTGGAAGACAACCAGGGGTCAATTGGTAATTCCCCTTATGGCTGGTGGGAGGCTGTTTAACAGTCTTGGGCCCCGGACACTTATTGTGTTTTCTCTTAGTGTACTAGTGGCGCCTCTGCTTTTCACTGGGGGTATGTTGCATCGTCTGCCAAGACTTTTGCTTTCGTTGGTAGTGATTTCTCTGTTCAGATTAGGGACCAGTCCCTCCAGAATCTTCCAGGTGTAAATTATGATACATCTCTCTCCCCTGCGCTAAAGTGAGTACAAGTCATGTGCTTCCAGGCGTTCCCAGTAGTTAAGGTGTTTGATGGAACTTATACGTGCAGTAAAGGTTCTCTGTACATTCTCTTGACCTGCAGTTTCACCTGCCTGAGATCCTGAGGAAAGACAGAGTGAACAGAGGGGGTGGAGGAGTGGCAGTGCTCATCAAAAACCAATGGGAGTTTGACGAGCTGGAGAAAGGAGACAGAGGAGAAGCAAGAGTTACATAATAGGAACACTTTAGTCTGGAGGTCCTAAGGTGGTAATTGCAGTGATGTATAATCCACCACAGAACAGCAGGAGGCCAAAGCAAGACTATGATGAGAGTAACAGAGCAATGGTTGATACACTGACTGAATTGGCAAGAAGGGCTCATGTGAACAGGGCAAAGCTGGAGTCACATGGAGGCCCAGAAACGTGGAGGGCTAAGATGATGGAGGTAGTACTGGAAAACCTCATGTACCAACATGTAAAGGACTCTAGCTAAAGAAGGAGTGGCAATAATGTTGAAGAATAAGTTATGGCAGGAAAAGAGGGAATATAAATGAATAAATAAGGGTTGGATGTGAAAAGTAGGTTAAAGTAAGTGTTTATGCACCTGGTGAAGAGAGAAGTGTAGAGAGATTTTGGGAAATCTTGAGTGAGTGCGTGGAGAGTTGTGAACCAAGTGAGAGAGTACTGGTGGTTGGGGATCTCAATGCAAAAGTGAGTAAAAATGTTGTGGAGGGAGTAGCAGGTAAATTTGGGGTGCTTGGGGCAAATAAAAATGGGAAGCCTATAATTCAGCTATGTGTAGTAAGAGGTTTGGTAATAAGTAATACATATTTTATGAAAAAGAAGATAAATAAGCATACTAGGTATTATATAGCACGCAATGAATGTAGTTTGTTAGATTGTGTATTGGTGGATAAAAGGTTGATGGGTAGGCTTCAGGATGTACATGTTTATAGAGGGGCGACGGATACATCTTATCATCATTTAGTTGTAGCTACAGTTAGAGTAAGAGGTAGATGGGACGAAAGGAAAACGGCAACAGTAAGAGAGAGGTGAAAATGTATAAACTAAGGGAGGAGGAGAGGAGGGTGAGATACAAGCAACTATTGGCAGAAAGGTGGACCATTGCAACTATGAGTAGTGGGGGGGTTGAAGAGAGTTGGAATAGTTTTAAAAATGCAGTATTAGAATGTGAGGCAGAAGTTTTTGGTTATAGGAGGGTGGGGGCAGGAGGAAAGACGAGTGATTGGTGGAATGATGAAGTAAAGGGTGTGATAAAAAGAGAAAAAGGTAGCTTATGCTAGGCTTTTACAAAGCAGATTTTTATAAGAAGAGCAGAGTATATGGAGAGTAAAAGAATGGTGAAGAGAGTGGTGAGAGAGTGCAAAAGGAGAGCAGATGATAGAGTGGGAGAAACACTGACAAGAAATTTTGCTGAAAATAAGAAAAAATCTTGGAGTGAGATGTACAAGTTAAGAAAATCTAGAGAACGACTGGATTTGTCAGTTAATAACAGAGTAATGGAGTTAGTAGATGGGGAACTGGAGGTATTAAGCTAGATGGCGGGAATATTTTGAGGAACTTTTAAATGTCGATGAAGAAAGGGAGGCTGTAATTTCATGCTCTGGCCAGGGAGGTATAACATCTTTTAGGAGTGAAGAAGAGCAGGATGTGAGTGAGGGAGAGGGGCGTGAGGCATTACGTAGAATGAAAGGGGGTAAAGCAGCTGGAACTGACGGGATCATGACAGAAATGTTAAAAGCAGTGTTGAAGTGGATGGTATTTTTGTTTAATAACTGTATGAAAGAGGGGAAGGTACCTAGGGATTAGCAGAGAGCATATATAGCTTCTTTATATAAAGGGAAGGGGGACAAAAGAGATTGTAAAAATTATAGGGGAATAAATTTACTGAGTATACCAGGTAAACTGCACAATAAAGTTAAAATTGAAAGAATTATTGGTAATACAGAGAGTAGGATTGCAGACGAGCAAGGAGGCTTTAGAGTGGGTAGGGGATGTGTAGATCAGGTGTTTACATTGAAGCATATATGAGAACAGTATTTAGATAAAGGTAGGGAAGTTTTCATTGCATTTATGGATTTAGAGAAGGCATGTGATATAGTAGATAGAGGAGCAATGTGGCAGATGTTGCAAGTGTGTGGAATAGGTAGTAAGTTACTAAATGCTGTAAAAGGTTTTTATGAGGATAATGAGGCTCAGGTTAGGGTGTGTAAGAGAGAGGGAGATTACTTCCCGGTAAAAGTAGGTCTTAGGGATGTGTAATGTCATCATGGTTATTTAATATATTTATAGATGGGGTTGTAAAAGAAGTAAATGCTAGGGTGTTGGAGAGAGAGAGGTGGGATTAAATTATGGGGAATCAAATACTAAATGGAAGGTGACACAGTTTTTGCTGATGATACTGTTATCATGGGAGATTCTAAAGAGAAGTTGCAAAGGTTAGTGGATGTGTTTGGGAGGGTATGCAAAGATAGAAAGTTGAAAGTGAACATAGATAAGAATAAGGTGATGAGGGTATCAAACAGTTTAGATAAAAAAAATGGATATTACATTGGAGAGAGGGAGTATTTGAAGAAGTAAATGTTTTCAGATATTTGTGAGTTGACTTTTCAGCGGATGGGTTTATGAAGGATGAGGTTAACCATGAAATTGATGAAGGATAAAAGGTGAGTGGTGCTTTGAGGCATCTGTGGAGACAAAAAACGTTATCCATGGAGGCACAGAAGGGAATGTACGAAAGTATAGTGGTACTAACACTCTGTGTGAAGCTTGGGTTGCAAATGCTGCAGCGAAGAGGCGGCTGGAGGCAGTGGAGATGTCTTGTCTAAGGGCAATGCAATATGTGGTGGAAATATTATGCAGAGAATTCTGAGTGTGGAAATTAGGAGGTGTGGAGTTACGAAAAGTATTAGTCAGACGGCTGAAGAAGGGTTGTTGAGGTGGTTTGGTCATTTAGAGAGAATGGGTCAAAGTAGAATGACTTGGAGAGCGTATAAGTCTGTAAGGGAAGGAAGGCGGGGTAGGGGTCGTCCTCGAAGAGGTTGGAGGGAAGGGGTAAAGGAGATTTTGTGAGCGAGGCGCTTGGACTTTCAGCAAGCATATGTGAGCGTGTTGGATAGGAGTGAATGGAGACGAATGGTTTTTGGGACCTGACGAGCTGTTGGAGTGTGAGCAGGGTAATATTTTGTGAAGGCATTCGGAGAAACCGGTTAGCCGGACTTGAGTCCTGGAAATGAGAAGCACAATGCCTGCACTGTACAGGAGGGGTTTGAGATATTGGCAATTTGGAGGGACTTCTGAACTGTCGTATGTGAGAGTCTCTGCAAAGACAGTGATTATGTATGAGTTGAAAGTGTTGAATGATAATGAAAGTATTTTCTTTTTTGGGATTTTCTTTCTTTTTGGGTCACCCTGCCTTGGTGGGAGACGGCCGACCTGTCGATCAAAAAAAATTGTGTTTGTGTTATTTTATGTCTATGTATATACGTGTGTATATATGTTACAAACTGGAATAACGATCTTACTGTTGTTTTAGGCTACCATAACTGGAAGTACAAATACGCTTACCTTTTCTGTTTTTTATTATATTTTCGAACGCTAACTGTAATCGATTGGCTGAAAAACTGATTTTCAAAGTTTAGAAAAACAATATGTGTTTCCCTGTGGAAATGACGTCATAGTATTTTTTAGATTCATCTCAAGTTATCAAGGGTTGTTGAAAACTTGTGATAATTCACTTCGGATCTTTGTTATGTCATAAGCGCGCTAGATCGTCCACGACATCAGCACACGGTGAATAAGAGCGTGGAAATTACATAGCATTTCAGCAAGATTTTTCTTCTATGCTCATAAGATGTTTCCCAACATTCTCTCTCAAATATCTGTCAAACAATATGTTAAAGCTACTTGATAGATTGGTCCATTTTTGTTGAAGTTCTTAAAATTCGTGAAATCACTGCATAATAAAAAGAAGAGACGAATATTACATGTTAGGCTGTTCAGAGATAATTTACTCAGCAGTCTATTATTGAGTCTAATGAACTTAATTCCTTAAGGAAATGTAGCCCCACTAAACACTTGTTCTGAATGTTGTGTCATCATACCCAAGACGAATGTTAATGTTTTTAGAAAAAAAAAAACACTAATAAAAAATAAATAAAAAAAAAGCATTAGCCTCTATAAAATTTTTAAATCACGACTAAAATATTGTCAATTAATTCAGTTATGTAGCTAACTTAATATATACCATGAAACTTTCCTTCGCTACATTTAAACTACATTAAATATCCTACTACACAAAATTATATATTTCTTATCAATTTATTAACATATATAAAAG
Organism: Cherax quadricarinatus; assembly: GCF_038502225.1. Taxonomy (NCBI): domain Eukaryota; kingdom Metazoa; phylum Arthropoda; class Malacostraca; order Decapoda; family Parastacidae; genus Cherax; species Cherax quadricarinatus. The sequence goes on from NC_091348.1 coordinate 170,232, forward strand.
GTGTAATATTAATCAGCTGTTCCAGACAAATAAACTGACAACCTAATTTATGTAAGTAGTCAACACATCAGATTTATTATAATTTTGCACGTGAAGCGCTAAACTCATGGGAGTCATGCAGCTCCACACTCAGTTCCTATTTGTATTTAACTTGAGGGGGAACCTCAGAAGAAATATCGGTAATTACTGAACCATTATTATGCTACGATAATAGGAAGAAAATCAGAAGACAGGCTGAGAGAGAGGAGGAAAAAATAAAAAGACCGAACAAGAGACGAAAATAACAGTGAGCCTAATTCTCCTTAGTAGTGAAATGTGGCGGGTGGTGACCGTAGACTTTGTCAGTAACATTCTTCATGATAGTCGTACTGTTTTCTACCGTGTTTACATGTCCGTTTCTAAACGATCGCAAACAATACCAGGAATTATATATTCGTTATTTAACGTTTAACCTAGATTGTTCCTAATTAAATCTCAGTTAAGCGCAAATAACGAGATTAAATAATGTGAAGAGGAAGAAGCAATAGCGGGAGGAGTTATGTGTGGTACGACGAGCTGCAGGTAGACATTTTATCCTCAGACTAGCAGTATCTGTATTGTTTCTACCAAGAAACTGTTCTAATTGTGTATCTATGTCTCTGCCTGTATATTTACATGCATACATATTTCTAATTATATTTACATTTGTAAGTATTTATATATTTTTTGACAAATATTCTTCGGTAAATCAGTTTATTAATTATGGACTCTTTTTACGAGAACCATCGCTGACTAAATAATCTCACGTTTATGATGCAAAACTCACACCCTGGAACATTTGAGTGTGAGTTTTGCCCCATAAAAGTTCTCGGATGAAACGTGTTGATGGAATTCCACCATGGAAAGTCTGCTGGGAAGTTTCAGACACAAAAGTTCCATTATGGAACGTGTGATTAGTTGATTTTTCCATTTTATATCGTAAAAAAGATTTCTGTTGCATTTGAAAACATTTTCCACAACTATAATCACGTGCTTCCTGAACACCAGGAAAGTCACTGTTCCCTAGATTAATCAAAACTTTGATTTTAAGAATCCAGTAATTCAGGTTTCCGCCATGCTGGCCAGATGAAAATTAGATCATCAGCAGTTTCTGTCATAATTGAAAAATGGTCATTGTCTTGGAGGTTATTGAGAAATTGCTTTTTGAAAATGAATATGTTATTGTTGAAAAAGACATAGAGATCAGTGGAGGAAAAATTATAGCATGGATAGTTAGGTAGTTGGAGGGGGGGGGGTAGCAACACACCACCACTATACTGCAATACAAACACATCACAGCACTACAATACACTACACACCACAACACACTACACACCACAACACACTACACACAACTCACTACACACCACAACACACTACAGCACATACCACAACACACAACACATCACCGCAATATACCACTACAACACACCATACAACACACCACAAGACACAGCACAACACACAACACACCACCAGAACATACCACAACAGACAACCACAATACACCACAACACAGAACACAGAGAACACACCACCACAACACACAGCATACCACGCACTTCCCGACCCTGTAAGAGATCGCAGCAAAAACAAAAAAGCTAGCAACCATAGAAAGGAGTGAAACAATCTCTCTTTTCCACCTCAGGCTCGCACATTTTCGAGGGATCGCCATGCTCAGTGTACACTGGTGGACTCTGCAGCCTTTCTGGACAGATGAAGAACTCGTCTGTATTTCATCTCTAACAGACGGTCCACATACCGCACCTCTAAATTAATTTGAGACTATGGATGAAGTTCCGGGAAGAATCTAGCAGCGAGCCTGGGTGGTTAGCCGGGTCTGGTTTATGATGGTTTTTAATGTTAGTGTTGTGCTTGTTGGGGAGGTGGTTATGGTTTTAATTTTACACGTTGATATTGTTACTGTTGTTATTACCGTTGTTGCCATTGTTGTTTTCACCGTTGTTATTGTTAATGTTGTTGTTGTACAAGAATGGTATACAATACAGACAAGATGAAATTAAGACACATGTGCAACATCTGGGTATCTTTATTGTAGACGTTTCGCCATCCAGTGGCTTTATCAATACAAATTCCAGGACATAACTTGAAGATAGTAGAACTATGTACAGAAGATGAGGTAATCAGTCCCTCAACCTAGGAGTTGGTGCGAAGAGCACCGTAGTCGTGGAGATTCTGAAGCAGAAGCAAGGCGCCTGACGCTTATATACTACCGTCAGGTGGAAATGGGACGGGTAGCAGACGAGGGCATAGTCACTGGTAGGCGGGATTCCCCAGTGGAAGTAGGTCCTACCCAAAGAGATGGGTTAGTTGTAGTAGTAGTTGTCGTAGTCGTGAAGGTTATGTACATGTCCTCAGAATCAAGATTCCATGATGTTGCAACATCATGGAATCTTGATTCTGAGGACATGTACATAACCTTCACGACTACGATAACTACTACTACCAAGTTGTTGTTGCCATTGTTGGTACCGTTGTTATTGTTACTGTTACCATTGTTGGTACCGTTGTTATTGTTACTGTTACCATTGTTGTTGTTGTTAACTTCCTCCTCAGAACGTCCTATTCGATCGGCTTCAAATTTTCAACCCTGGTTAACTATTATTATATGAAGACATAGAATTATGAATGTGGTCATGAGTAAGCTGGTATACTTATGTATGTACCTGTGTATGAGTACATATGTTTATGTATTCATAAACGTATGCATATGTAATGCAAGTATATATGTTTGTGTGCAGAACAACAACTGCGAAAAATAGTGAAATTTCAAGGGCTTTTGTGATTTCTCATATTATCTAGCAGATGTTTACTGTGATCTTATTGCATGTTTGTGTGTGTATATACGTGTGTATGTGTGTGTGTGGTTGCAGGGGTCGAGTTACAGCTCCTAGCCCCACCTCTTTGCCTGTCGCTACTAGGTTCACTCCCTATGTGCTCACCAAATTGTGGTTGCAGGGGTCGAGATTCAGCCCCGCCTCTTCACTGATCGCTACTAGGGCCTCTCTCTCTCTCTCTCTCTCTCTCTCTCTCTCTCTCTCTCTCTCTCCACTTCCTGACGACTCTATGACTGAAGAAATACTTCCTAACATCCCTGTGACTCGTCTGAGTCTTCAGCTTTCAATTGTGACCCCTTGTTTCTGTGTCCCCTCTCCGATCTCTCTGTGCTTCCTGAGCTTTGTTACACCTCGTCTTAAAGCTATGTATGGTTCCTGCCTCCACTACGTCACTTAAAAGGCTACTCCACTTCCTGACGACTCTATGACTGAAGAAATACTTCCTAACATCCCTGTGACTCGTCTGAGTCTTCAGCTTTCAATTGTGACCCCTTGTTTCTGTGTCCCCTCTCCGGAACATCCTTTCTCTGTCCACCTTATCTATTCCACGCAGTATCTTGTATGTCATTATCATGTCTCCCCTAGCCCTTCTGTCCTCCAGTGTCGTCAGTCCGATTTCCCTCAACCTTTCATCGTAGGACATCCCCCTGAGCTCTGGAACCAGCCTTGTTGGAAACCTTTGTACTTTCTCTAATTTCTTGACGTGCTTGACCAGGTGTGGGTTCCAAACTGGTGCTGCATACTCCAGTATGGGACTGACGTACACAGTGTACAGTGTATTCAACGATTTCTTATTAAGGTACCGGAACTGTTGCAACCCCTGAATGGGTCACAATGTATATGATGTATATTACGTATATGTATATAATGTATATTACCTTTTCATATAATTTTATATTGCTTATATTTGCGATAATAGCTAAATCGTAAATATATTGCTTTATATTATTATTTGACTTAGTTATGTTGTTAGGTAGGATGTAACATTCATATAATATTATGTGCTCCTATATAGTTCGTCTTGATTGTCTAACTACTGTAATTATCGCTCATTGCTCGTTACTCTGCCGGCTTCTCTGTTGCTGAGCAGCAACCGTCCACGGAGCTATCACGTGATCGAGGGGTGGTGATCACACCTCGCCTGAAGTATTCAGTCTGGTCTAGACTCGCTTGGTGGTTGGACGTATTCTAGACAAGACGTGCCTAAATTTCCCTTATTGGCCCTTGTTGGAAGATCGTCTCTGTCTTATTATTGTTGTTGGTTCTGGAGACTCTATTCACAGAACATTGTATAGACTTAGTGATTTTCGACGTTGTACTGAGGTTGTGTGTCGCATAGACACTCTGAGCAACTCAGGTCCTGAGCTGTAGCTTCTGTCCTAATTTGTACTGTTATCTGTGTACTGTCACAGTCGGGGATTTTCTTACGCTGAACTTAGATTCAGTAGTATGGGAGTTTTGTGACTTTGGTGGAGGATCTGCAGATGGTCCCTACTTAGTGTCGTTATATTATCTCCTTGATCCTGATTGTGTCGCAGTTGCTTGTTATATTGCTATTGGGCTTAGCATTCTTTTTATTGTTCAAGCAGACTGTTCTGATTGCCAGTTGGTCAAGAAGTTAGTTTATGTGAGGACTTTGTCAGTCACTTGTTTAAGTCTAGTCGAGTCGTCAGACATAGCGAACTACTTAGAGCACTTACACACACACACACAAACTTATTTGTATATTGTATTATTAAATATTAATGTACCAGACGGTACTTAACACATAAATATGTGATATGTGCTTTCAGCACAATACTACTGTACACGAAAGAAGTGATTATTATTATTTTGATTATTATTAATTTAATTTACTTTGATCTTATACCTCTAGACGTTATTAATAAATTTATTAAATTTTAATTTCTCTAGTTAGTAGCCTACCAGTTGTAATCCTGAAGCACTATTAATTCTTATTGAATTCTAATGGATAATTGGACAAGGATACTGACTAATTGTTACGAAAACCCAGTAACAGGCTGGATGCTAGAAGGGCAGTCCTTTCTAGTATTCACTGGAGATCTCTAAGCTTTTTAGAAATCGCGTTTTTTGTAACAGGAACGCTATTCTCAGGTTTTATAGGCGTCTATATGCTGCAGGAGTTATCTGGATGATGTGTGCCTCCGGAGACGTGCACGGTGTTATAGCCACCCCAAGATCTTTCTCCTTGAGTGAGGTTTGCAGTCTTTGTCCACCTAGCCTATACTCTGTCTGCGGTCTTCTTTGCCCTTCCCCAATCTTCATGACTTTACATTTGGCTGGCTTGAAATCGAGAAGCCACTTTCTGGACCACGTGTCCAGTCTGTCCGGGTCTCTTTGTACTCCTGCATGATCCTCATCCGGTTTAATTCTTCTCATTAACTTCACATCATCTGCGAACAGGGACACTTCAGAGTCTATCCCTTCCATCATGTCATTCACATATATCAAAAATAGCACTGGTCCTAGAACTGACCCTGTGGGACCCCGCTCGTCACAGGCGCCCACTGTGATACTTCATCACGTACCATGACTCGTTGTTGCCTCCCTGTCAGGTATTCTCTGATCTATTGCAGTACCCTTCCTGTTATACGTGCCTGATTCTCCAGCTTCTGCACTAATCTCTTGTGAGGAACTGTGTCGAAGGCCTTCTTGCAGCCCAAGAAAATGTAATCAACCCACTCCTCTCTCTCGTGTCTTACTTCTCTTACTTTGTCATGAAACTCCAGAAGGTTCGTGACACAGGATTTGCCTTCCATGAATCTGTGATGGTTGTCGTTTATAATGTTCCGTTCCAGGTGCTTCAACACTCTCCTCCTGATAATCTTCTCCATGACTTTGCATGCTATACAAGTCAGTGACACTGATCAATAGTTTCTTTCTTAGAAATGGGACTATATTTAGCTTCTTCCATACCTCAGGTAGTTGTCCTTTGCATGCTATACAAGTCAGTGACACTGATCAATAGTTTAGTGCCCCGTTTCCATCTTCTTTCTTAAAAATGGGACTATATTTAGCGTCTTCCATACCTCAGGTAGTTGTCCAGTTTCAAGGGATAAGTTGAAAATTGTGGTTAGTGGCACACACAGTGTCTCTGCTCCCTCTCTAAGGACCCACGGAGAGATGACCGGTCCCACCGCCTTTGAGGTATCAAGGCTACTTAGCAGCTTCTTCACCTGCTCCTCAGTCGTGTGTATTTCATCCAACACTTGTTGATATAACCCTTGTTGGTGTTCCCCCCTGTTATGTCTTCCCAGAGTCCTTCCTGTATTTACTGTAAATACTTTCTTAAATCTCGTGTTGAGCTCCTCACATACCTCTCGATCGTTTCTTGTGAATTCCACACCTCCTTTCATCAGCTTGATTACCTGGTCTTTGACTGGTGTGTTTCTCCTAATGTGGCTATACAGCAGTTTCGGGTCAAACTTGACTTTCGATGCTATGCTGTTTTCGTACTTTCGCTGGGCCTCTCTCCTTATCTGCGTGTGTGTGTGTGTGTGTGTGTGTGTGTGTGTGTGTGTGTGTGTGTGTGTGTGTGTGTGTGTGTGTGTGTGTGTGTGTGTGTGAGAGAGAGAGAGAGAGAGAGAGAGTCTGTGTCTAATATATATATTTGCTAGGGTTGCTAATGTATATTACAGCAAGATATCATCGCAAAATACAGCAGTAATGGAGACAGTAACAATAACACAAATTAGCCAGCCAGGTTGCACGCCTGATTGTCGAAATCTTTTTTCTCAACAGATTGAGACTACCATGATGGTCGAGTTTATTACTTTGAGATTTACTGGGACCTTTACCTCACCTCAACGACACAGTAAACATGTCAACATAGAGGAACAGTAAAGTAATGAAGAAAAACGCTACGACAACACGCAAGAACAGTACAGTTACTTAAATATTGTAACACAGAGAATATTGCTACTGTAATATGCAAGAACTTCATACTAACACATAAAACAGTGTATTAACACAGGAGAACAGTACAATAACACAAGAAAAGTAACTCATAATAACAATAGAACAACATAAAACAATAAAGTACAGTAATACAGAAGAACTATACAGTAACATGGCTTCACTTCTCTCACCTTCACTATATTGACAGAAATATTCGCAAACACAAGAAAAAAAACAAGGAAAAGAAAATAAGATCTTCATACTGGGAGAGTCACGCTCTCGACAAAATGGATTGTTGGTGTTGATGTTACAACCGGCCAGTAGAACTCTGTCTTAATGTCCTCAATACTACTGCTTTGTGTAATATTCTCTTGCTCTACTCTTGTGTGGTACTTGTGTTCAGCTATACCATTTTATTGTATGCTATTATACTATTATAATACTGTAACACACATGAAAAGTATAATAGCATACAATAAAATGGTATAGCTGAACGCAAGTACCACACAAGAGCAGAGCAAGAGAATATTACACAAAACAGTAGCACTGAAGACATTTAAGACAGAGTTCTACTGGCCGGTTGTAACATCAACACCAAGAATCCATTTTGTCGAGAGCGTGACTCTCCCAGTATGAAGATCTTATTTTCTTTTCCTAGTTTTTTTTCTTGTGTTTGCCAATATTTCTGTCAATATAGTGAAGGTGAGAGAAGTGAAGCCATGAACAATTAAAACGTGAGAGAGAGATTAACATTTAACAGTTCATAAGAGTTTTTTCTTGCAATATCCAGTACAAGATTCTCTCAGTTGTTACTTCCTTATATCTTCACGTTTATCATTAAGGATATCTACAAAATACTATATAATAGCATTTTCCATCCTGCTTTTTCAGAATTCTATTAAAATATAAACCATAATATAAATATAATTTTAACAGCTGTGTGAGACAGTACAGATATGTGTGTGACATAGTGTTGGATAATATGTATTGAAAATGTGCTGGGAATTTTTTTTATACATATATATATATATATATATATATATATATATATATATATATATATATATATATATATATATATATATATATATATATATATATATATATATATATATATATATATATATATATATATATATATATATATATAGTAGAGTAGGACCAGAGAATAAGTGTGTGTGTGTGTGTCCGTACTTGTGTACTTGTGTGCTTACTTATGGACGTTTCAGTGACTTGCATATATATAAGAAGACGAACTGCAACAAAAAAAGGCAACTGATAACTTTCTTGCAGCAGATTTCTTGGTGGAAAGACAGAGTCACATACGGACACAAATATAAGTAGTTAGTGAAAACAAAACAAAAATACCGAGCAGCCTTTGTCCCTGACTTTGTTTCTGGTACAGTTCACAACTGCTGGACACAGTGTTTCTGGTACAGTTCACAACTGCCTTTGTCCCTGACTTTGTTTCTGGTACAGTTCACAACTGCTGGACACAGTGTTTCTGGTACAGTTCACAACTGCCTTTGTCCCTGACTTTGTTTCTGGTACAGTTCACAACTGCTGGACAGTGTTAGATAAAATTGCAAAATATTGTTTAATTTAAATAAAATATTAATGTTTGTCCATTGTCTGTTGATTATACCAAGCAATAAATATGTCAAAATTGTGACTGTTTCCGAGAAATCCCCTCGCCACTAACTTGAATGCTTCTCGAGCAGCTCTCGAATCTGAGGACCATTGAAGACCCCCTCTATTATCTTAGCGTCGCTCACCGAGGGGAATTTTGACTGGATTTGTTCATGAGCCCCCGTTTCATGTGTATTGGTGGTAGCAAAATTTTTTTTTGGTTCAATGAGAGGTGGATGTTGAACATTTTTCATCCCAGGCTCCAATGATTGACGAGGTGGCCAGTCTCTCCTAATGTAGTGAGAACCTCTTGCACGGCTGTCCCAGTCACACAGAAAGCAGCAGTACTTGGTGTTTGGCTAAGAAAATCATTTAACTTTCACCTCAAAATATAAACCACCTTCTACGACTGCTGGAACAATAATGAAGGTCAGTGAGACTGTGAGTGTGGTAAGGAACACACTGTTGCAAGCCTGTTGGAACCTGTTGTGACACGTAAGTGTACACTGAAACCAATTTTAACCATGATATTCATAATCAGTGTTCTGAAATTAGTTGGAAATTTATACTCTGGTTTCGGAAGCATTTTGTTTGTTGACCAGTGATGGAAAAGACAAAATATAAGCAATGAAGAAGTGGCTAGAAATGTACTTAAAAATAATAATTGAACAAAACAGTACAGTACAGTAATACAAAACAACAATACTGTAACATACCAGAAAAGTACAGTAATATACATCAGAATAGTACAGCAGTACATAAATACCACAAAAGAACAATGCAATACAATAAGGGAAGAGTAGAGCAAGATAATAATACATAAAACAGCAGTATTGAAGACATTAAGACAGAGTTGTACTGGCCAGGTTGTAACATCAACACCAAAAATCCTTTCTGTCGAAAGGTTGACTCGTATTTTCTTGCCATAGATGTTTTTTGTTGTATTTGCGAATATTTTTCTCAATATAGTGAAGGTGATAGAAGTGAAGACACGAAAAATTAAAATGGGAGAGAGAGACTAATTATTTAATAATTCCAAAGAATGTTTTTTTTTTTTTTTGCTATATCCAGTACAAGATTCTCTCAGTTGTTACTTCCTTATATCTTCACATTTATCATTAATTAAGGATATCTACAAAATACTACGTAGCAGCATTCTACATCACCATTATTCAGAATTTTAAGAAGACCAACTGCTGATAACTTTTTTGCAGCAGGTTTCTTGGTGGAAAGACAGTGACACATACGGACACAAATATAAACAATAAGTGTGAAACAAAACAGTTTACAATTGCTGGACAGTGTTAGATAAAATTGCAAAATATTGTTTAATTTAAAAAAAATATTAGTGTTTGTCCATTGTCTGTTGATTATACCAAGCAATGAAAATGTCAAAATTGTGACTGACAGAGTTTGTTGCCAGACTTGTTAACGTACAGCAGAGAAATATACAAGTGAATAATAACAGCAGTATCAAATTTTAACAACAAGGAGATTTTTTGGTGTAGATGAGAGAGTGATGGTTCCTCCGAAATGTTAAGTGAAACTTTTGGATATTTTGAGAGGAAGGGAATGTGTGCATCAACATAATTTTGCAGACTTTGAATAAACAGAAAAAAACAAATTGTTACAAAAGACATTGCGTTTGTTGCAACAGTTGCTAACTTACAAGTGAATAAAAACAGCAGTATCGAAGAAACTGCTGTCTCTATCCGTGGGCTCCCCGATGTCAATCCTTTCACAGTTGTTTTGGTGCTTTCTCTTGTTCCGTGTCTCCACAAGACCATCTGTGTCCCCTCAGATGAACTCCCAGGTGTGGATCATGGTGAGGAGTTGTTATTGTGAGTTGTTATTGTCATAGTGAGGTGTGGTCATAAATGTGGTCATAGGTGAGGGGTGGTCAAAGTGAGGTGTGGTCGTAGATGTGGTCATAGGTGAGGGGTAGTTAGGTGAGGTCATAATGAGCTGTGGTCATAGTTAAGTGAGGTTATAGTGAGATGTGGTCATAGTCGATAAAGTAAAAAAAAAAAACGATTTCAGCAGACTGTTCCACTCATCAAGTACCCTATTTCCAAACCAATACTTCACTATATACTTTCTTGGAGAGATATTTTCAACACCTCATATATATAGCCTTTGTTAATAACCATCTTCCACTTATACACTTCGATCATGTCTTCCCTCATTCTTCGCCTTACAAGTGAATGTAATTTAAGGGTCTTCAATCTTTCTTCATACCGAAGTTTTCTAATGTTATGTATTAATTTTGTCATTCGAGCTGAGCTGCGTAATCTTGATATAAATCGCAGTAATCTACTTGCCTTATTCCGTACACTTAGGCACTGATTGCTGCTTACCATAACCCTCATATCCTTTTCCCATTATTAGTTAATTAATGCTAGGCTTATGATCATTCCCGAGCTTCAGAACTTTGCACTAGATCATGGCGTGGTCGATGTGGTCATAGGTGAGGGGTGGTCATAGTTAGGTGTGATCATAGTTAGGTGAGGTCATAGATAGTTGTGGTTATAGGTGTGGTATATGTTTCCAGGTCTTCATCCGTGGGCCCCAGGATGTCAACCCTTCCACACTTCCCACTTCCGGTTATTTTGGCGCTTTCCTTAGTTCCGTGTGTCCAGAAGTCCATCTGTGTCCCCTCAGATGAACTGCCAGGTGTGTGGCAACACACAGTCGTACTGGCCAGGTTGTGGCAACACACAGTCGTACTGGCCAGGTTGTGGCAGCCACCAACAAAATTCTTATTATCAGTAGATCGAATCAGCCAAGTTGACAGTTTTTATTTTCATCACCGAGTTTTTCTCCATCTACTGTGTTGAATATTTTTTATTTTATTAATACAGTGGTTAGAGAAGTGTTTATGTGAAAACTGAGAGAATTATTTAATAAATTATTCTAATTAAACTAAATGTTTATTGAGATGATTTATAAGAATATCTTCTTTGTTTTAACTACAAGTCTCTCAAGTTAGTCACTTCTTCACATTAACTTCTTTTTCCAAAATATTTCATCAAAATATTTAAAATTATATGATAAAGAATTTTCTTAATTTTCTTACACTATTTATATAGTATTTATTAATTTAAACAATGGTGTGGAAGAGTGGAAGAGTATATATATATATATATATATATATATATATATATATATATATATATATATATATATATATATATATATATATATATATATGTGTGTGTGTGTGTGTGTGTGTGTGTGTGTGTGTGTGTGTGTGTGTTTTTGTAGTGATGTGTATGTGTAGATGAAAGTGAAAAGTAAACATCAGAAGAAAACTTATAAGAACTACATTATAATTCACAATGAAGAAGAGCACAGTTCCGTGGTACAGCTGTCAGCCTGGCTGACTCTGCTGTCAGCCTGGCTGACTCTGCTGTCAGCCTGGCTGACTCTGCTGTCAGCCTGGCTGTATCTGCTGTCAGCCTTACTCAGCCGTCATCCTGGCTGACTCTGTCAGCCTAACTAACTCTGCTGTCAACAGAGTTAGTCACTATAAAAGTAAAGAAGCCACAAGAAGGTTAAAACTGGGAAATTTAGAATGTATTAAGATTGAAGTTTGTGAGGCAGTTATAATAAAGTACTGGAATAGTCATTGATTTTGATCATAATCTTTATAGAAGAAGAAGAGGGTAAAAAAATGTTAAAGAATGTAATATGCAAGAAAGGCGGTAAAGATTTACCCCAAAAAACTGTCTTAGACAATGTTGTGTGATGTCACCTGTGGTCTTAAAGACGTGTGATGTCACCTTTGATCTTAAAGACGTGTGATGTCACATGTGGTCTTAAAGATGTGTCTTAAAGACACTGCAGCAGGCCTGTGTGATGTCACATGTGGTCATTAAAGAACGTGTAATGTCACCAATGGTCTTAAAGATTACGTGTTAGAGAACACTTATCATCTGTTGACTGGGGTAACGGAGGATATCACTGCAGCACAATACATGTGCTCTTAAAGAACGTGTGATGTCACCTTATAAAGTGGTCTTAAAGACGTGTGATGTCACCTGTGGTCTTAAAGATGTGTGATGACAGGTCCTTTACATGTCACCCACTAACAAACATTTGACAAACCAATGTCACCTGTGGTCTTAACAGTCCCAGATGTTGTCACTGTGGCAGATTGATGATGGGTCTTAAAGACGTGTGATGTCACTTATCTTAAAGACGTGTGATGTCACTGTGGTAAAGAGTGTGATGTCACCTGTGGTCAAAGATGTGTGATGTCACCTTTGGTCTTAAAGACAATATGTCACCTGTGGTCTTAAAGAACGTGATGTCACCCTTATAAAGGTGGTCTTAAAGACGTGTGATGTCACCTGTGGTCTTAAAGATGTGTGATGTCACCTGTGGTCTTAAAGACGTGTGATGCCACTGAACTTTGGTCAAAACACAATATATACAAAGTAAGCCATCACGTAGACCAGATGTCACAGCTTTATTAACATACTTTGTTAAAACTCTGTACACACACACAAAACCTCATTGAGACATTGTTAGTGATGTAAGAATGAGGGAAGTGAGACAGTGTTAGACATGTAAGAATGTGGGAAGCCTGAGACATTGTTAGTGATGTAAGAATGTGGGAAGAGAGACATTGTTAGTGATGTAAGAATGTGGGAAGTCTGAGACATTGTTAGTGATGTAAGAATGTGGGAAGTGAGACATTGTTAATGATGTAAGAATGTGGGAAGTCTGAGACATTGTTAGTGATGTAAGAATGTGGGAAGTGAGACATTGTTTGTGATGTAAGAATGAGGAAAGTGAGACATTGTTAGTGATGTAAGAATGTGGGAAATGAGGCATTGTTAGCGATGTAAGAATGTGGGAAGTGAGACATTGTTTGTGACGTAAGAATATGGGAAGTGAGACATTGTTAGTGATGTAAGAATGTGGGAAGTGAGACATTGTTAGTGATGTAAGAATGTGGGAAATCTGAGACATTGTTAGTGATGTAAGAATGTGGGAAGTGAGACATTGTTAGTGATGTAAGAATGTGGGAAGTCTGAGACATTGTTAGTGATGTAAGAATGTGGGAAGTGAGACATTGTTAGTGATGTAAGAATGTGGGAAGTGAGACATTGTTAGTGATGTAAGAATGTGGGAAGTCTGAGACATTGTTAGTGATGTAAGAATGTGGGAAGTCTGAGACATTGTTAGTGATGTAAGAATGTGGGAAGTCTGAGACATTGTTAGTGATGTAAGAATGTGGGAAGTCTGAGACATTGTTAGTGATGTAAGAATGTGGGAAGTCTGAGACATTGTTAGTGATGTAAGAATGTGGGAAGTCTGAGACATTGTTAGTGATGTAAGAATGTGGGAAGTCTGAGACATTGTTAGTGATGTAAGAATGTGGGAAGTCTGAGACATTGTTAGTGATGTAAGAATGTAGGAAGTCTGAGACATTGTTAGTGATGTAAGAATGTAGGAAGTCTGAGACATTGTTAGTGATGTAAGAATGTAGGAAGTCTGAGACATTGTTAGTGATGTAAGAATGTAGGAAGTCTGAGACATTGTTAGTGATGTAAGAATGTAGGAAGTCTGAGACATTGTTAGTGATGTAAGAATGTAGGAAGTCTGAGACATTGTTAGTGATGTAAGAATGTAGGAAGTCTGAGACATTGTTAATCACTTATTCACATATTTACATCTTTACTAAAAAGATGTCATTTAAATAATGTAATTCTCATTCTATTTTCTTGAGAAAATTTAAATTGCGTAATCAAGAATTTTATTCTCTTGTGTGTGTGTGTGTGTGTGTGTGTGTGTGTGTGTGTGTGTGTGTGTGTGTGTGTGTGTGTGTGTGTGTGTGTGTGTGTGTGTGTGTGTGTGTGCGCATGTGTGTGTGTGTGTGTGTGTGTGTGTGTACTCACCTAATTGTGGTTGCAGGGGTCGAGACTCAGCTCCTGGCCCCGCCTCTTCACTGATCGCTACTGGGTCCTCTCTCTCTCTCTGCTTCCTGAGCTTTGTCATACCTCTTCTTAAAACTATGTATGGTTCCTGCCTCCACTACTTCACTTGCTAGGCTATTCCACTTGCTGGCAACTCTATGACTGAAGAAATACTTCCTAACGTCCCTGTGACTCGTCTGAGTCTTCAGCTTCCAGTTGTGAACCCTTGTCCCTGTGTCCCCTCTCTGGAACATCCTATCTCTGTCCACCTTGTCTATTCCCCACAGTATCTTGTATGTCGTTATCATGTCTCCCCTGACCCTTCTGTCCTCCAGTGTCGTCAGTCCGATTTCCCTGTGTGTGTGTGTGTGTGTGTGTGTGTGTGTGTGTGTGTGTGTGTGTGTGTGTGTGTGTGTGTGTGTGTGTGTGTGTGTGTGTGTGTGTGTGTGTGTGTCTGTGTGTGTGTCTGTGTGTGTGTCTGTGTGTGTGTGTGTGTGTGCATGTGTGTGTGTGTGTGTGTGTGTGTGTGTGTGTGTGTGTGTGCTTGGATATGTGTGTGTGTATGTGTGTGTGTGTGTGTGTGTGCATGTGTGTGTGTGTGTGTGTGTGTGTGTGTGTGTGTGTGTGTGTGTGTGTGTGTGTGTGTGTGTGTGTGTGTGTGTGTGTGTGTGTGTGTGTGTGTGTGTGTGTGTGTGTGTCTGTGTGTGTGTGTGTGAATAAGAAGACGATGAAGAAGAAAACGAAGGAAATAAGGAATAGCGCAATAGCTAAGAGCATAACAGATGGTTACTCATAGGTCCTTCACAGCTTCCTAAATGGTTACTCAAAGGTCCCTCACAACTTCCTAGATGGCTACTCGTAGATAATGTTATATAAGGTCCATAGTGTTATCTTAGGGCCATAGTGTTATCTTAGGTCCATAGTGCTATCTAAGGTCCATAGTGTTATCTTAGGTTCATAATGTTATATAAGGTCCATAGTGTTATCTTAGGTTCATAATGTTATATAAGGTCCATAGTGTTATCTTAGGGCCATAGTGTTATCTAAGGTCCATAGTGTTATCTTATCTTGTTATCTTAGGTCCATAGGTCCATAGTGTTATCTTAGGTTCATAATCTTATATAAGGTCCATAGTGTCATCTTAGGTCCATAGTATTATCTTAGGTCCATAGTGTTATCTTGAATCAATCTTAGGTCCATAGTGTTATCATAGGTCCATAGTGGTATCTTAGGTCCATAGTGTTATCTTACGTCCATAGTGTTATCTTAGGTCCACAGTGTCATCTTAGGACAATAGTGTCATCTTAGGTCCGTAATGTTATCTAAGGTCAATAGTGTCATCTTAGGTCCAATGTATTATCCTAAGTTTATAGTGTTATCTTAAGTTCATAGTGTTTTCCTAAGTCCATAGTGTTATCTTAGGTCCATAGTGTTGTCTTAGGACCATAGTATTATCTTAGGTCCATAGTGTTATCTTATGTCCACAGGTTTATCTTAGGTCAACATAGAGTCACCTTCTACTTGTCTTCTAAGACATGTCTTACAGAGACAGAATTTTAAACAACTTCGCCATGTGAAATTTAAAGAACAAACATTGAAAAAATTACAATGATTGTAAACACTGAACTTCGAAAGTTTGTAAGATTTACCCGTTATCTTATATGCAAACCAGAACAGAAAGAAGAAACAAGAAATTCATTAACTATCCATCAAAACTGGGCGAGACACCTTCCTTAAAGTAAGTAAACATGAAGAACTGTAGCCAGATTGTGGGGACGATCTCCGGTGTTCTCACTCTCACCAGGTCAAGACTTCACTCTCACCAGCTCCACACTTCACTCTCACCAGCTCCACACTTCACTCTCACCAGCTCCACACTTCACTCTCACCAGCTCCACACTTCACTCTCACCAGCTCCACACTTCACTCTCACCAGCTCCACACACACTTCACTCTCACCAGCTCCACACTTCACTCTCACCAGCTCCACACTTCACTCTCACCAGCTCCACACTTCACTCTCACCAGCTCCACACTTCACTCTCACCAGCTCCACACTTCACTCTCACCAGCTCCACACTTCACTCTCACCAGCTCCACACTTCACTCTCTTCATTCCTTTTGCTGTTTTTTTTTTTTTAACTAAGAATTACTTTTTGTTCTGTTATTTAATCTGAAAGTCACCGAGATCATCCTACTTCCTGCTGATAAAAACAAACAAACAAAAAAAAAAAACAGAAATAATCTGGAGTTATAACAAGATGTTTGTGAGTTTGGTGACGATCTCGACTATTTACAGTTAGAAATGTTCCCTAACAGAATGTTTATCCTTGCAGGAATATCACAATTTGAAATAAGATATCCGTCAAGCAAGTACATAGATAGGATGCTCATACATGACAGATGCAGCGTGGGCGACAGATGAGTGACAGCCTCAGCTCTCAAGACTGAAGTAATGGTAGCCTGAATGAAGTTATACCTCAGCTAAAATTCTCTTATGCTATTGTAGGACACTCAATGATATTTACAAACATCTGAGCTGATACGGATTCAGTAAAATAATAACCGTTCAATTGTAAAAAAAAATTAATGCCATAAAATGTTTACATGTGAGTATAAGTAAGTTTTTCAATGTGAATCAGTGTGGTATCATTTATAAGGTATCATGTGTGAACCAGATTATTTAAATTATGAATCAATACAACTTTTAAGAAAATTTTAACAACTGAAAAATAATCAAGTTAACAGTTATTCATAAATGGAAGTTAACTACTTTTAAATACTATGAACAGAATAATATTCAGCTACGAGTTAAACATCACCTAAACATTAACGTTAAGTATTATTTATAGCATAAACATTAGGACTGAAGAAATACCATTGTGTGGCACAACATTCATGGTATAATACTGCTAACATTTAAACATCTCAACACATTACAAC
This sequence comes from Cherax quadricarinatus, assembly GCF_038502225.1. Classification (NCBI taxonomy): domain Eukaryota; kingdom Metazoa; phylum Arthropoda; class Malacostraca; order Decapoda; family Parastacidae; genus Cherax; species Cherax quadricarinatus. The sequence goes on from NC_091348.1 coordinate 187,522, forward strand.
ACAACATTAATTTTACATTTTGCTTGACATTCTCACATCACAGAACATTACAACATAACACAGTATCTTAGACAGAGTCGTACTGTCCAGTGTGCAAGAACCACCACCTTAATTCTAGTTTATATTTTCATCCCATAACGTTTATAGTGTGTGTGTGTGTGTGTGTGTGTGTGTGTGTGTGTGTGTGTGTGTGTGTGTGTGTGTGTGTGTGTGTGTGTGTGTGTGTGTGTGTGTGTGTGTGTGTGTGTGTGTGTGTGTGTGTGTGTGTGTGTGTGTGTGTGTGTGTGTGTGTGTGTGTGTGTGTGTGTGTAGGTGTGTGTGTGTGTGTGTGTGTGTGTGTGTGTGTGTGTGTGTGTGTGTGTGTGTGTGTGTGTAGATGTGTGTGTGTGTGTGTGTGTGTGTGTGTGTGTGTGTGTGTGTGTGTGTGTGTGTGTGTGTGTGTGTGTGTGTGTGTGTGTGTGTGTGTGTAGGTGTGTGTGTAGTGTGTGTGTGTGTGTGTGTGTGTGTGTGTGTGTGTGTGTGTATGTGTGTGTAGGTGTGTGTGTGTGTGTGTGTGTGTGTGTGTGTGTGTGTGTGTGTGTGTGTGTGTGTGTGTGTGTGTGTGTAGGTGTGTGTGTGTGTGTGTGTAGTGTGTGTGTGTGTGTGTGTGTGTGTGTGTGTGTGTGTGTGTGTGTGTGTGTGTGTGTGTGTGTGTGTGTGTGTGGGTGTGTGTGTGTGTGTGTGTGTAGTGTGTGTGTGTAGATGTGTGTGTGTGGTGTGTGTGTGTGTGTGTGTGTGTGTGTGTGTGTGTGTGTGAGTGTGTGTGTGTGTGTGTGTGTGTGTGTGTGTGTGTGTGTGTGTGTGTGGGTGTGTGTGTAGATGTGTGTGTAGATGTGTGTGTGCGTGTGTGCGTGTGTGTGTGTTTGTGTGTGTGTGTGTGTGTGTGTGTAGGTGTGTGTGTATATGTGTGTGTGTGTGTGTGGTGTGTGTGTGTGTGTGTGTGTAGGTGTGTGTGTGTGTGTGTAGGTGTGTGTGTGTGTGTGTGTGTGTGTGTGTATGTGTGTGTGTGTGTGTGTGTGTGTGTAGGTGTGTGTGTGTGTGTGTGTGTGTAGTTGTGTGTGTGTGTGTGTGTGTGTGTGCGCGTGTGTGTGTGTGTGTGTGTGTGTGTGTGTGTGTGTGTGTGTGTGTGTGTGTGTGTGTGTGTGTGTGTGTGTGTGTGTGTGTAGGTGTGTGTGTGTGTGTGTGTGTGTGTGTGTGTGTGTGTGTAGTGTGTGTGTGTGTAGTGTGTGTGTGTACTCACCTAGTTGTACTCACCTAGTTGAGGTTGCGGGGGTCGAGTCCGAGCTCCTGGCCCCGCCTCTTCACTGACAAGTGTCTCAAACTAGTAACTTTACCTAACCCACAAGTGGCTCAAACTAGTAACTTTACCTGACCCACAAGTGTCTGAAACTAGCAACTTTTCCTGTCCCACAAGTGTCTCAAACAAGTAACTTTACCTGACCCACAAGGTTGGGCTGTGGGGGTAGTGGGGAAGGGGGAGCACCTGGCCTTCGCACAGGTGAACTCCTGGAACCACGGACCCGGGGGTGGTGCAAGATTGGGGTGTGGGGGTAGTGGGGAAGAGGGAGCACCTGGTGTCACACAGGTGGACTCCTGGAACCACGGACCCGGGGGGGAGTGCAAGGTTGGGGTGTGGGGGAAGTGGGGAAGGGGGAGCACCTGGCCTTCGCACAGTGGGGAAGGGAGGATGCCTGAGGGGACACAGGCGGACTCCTGGACACGCGGACCTGGGAAAGACGAAAAAGGACACTCACCGGCCGTCGAGGCAGACCCTGGGGAAGTGGGGAAGGGAGGATGCCTGAGGGGACTCAGGCGGACTCCTGGACACGCGGACCTGGGAAAGACGAAAAAGGACACTCACCGGCCGTCGAGGCAGACCCTAGGGAAGTGGGGAAGGGAGGATGCCTGAGGGGACACAGGCGGACTACTGGACACGCGGACCTGGGAGAGGCGAAAAAGGACACTCACCGGCCGTCGAGGCAGACCCTGGGGAAGTGGGGAAGGGAGGATGCCTGAGGGGACACAGGCGGACTCCTGGACACGCGGACCTGGGAGAGACGAAAAAGGACACTCACACTCATTCATGATACAATGAATGAATCAAACAGGAGAGGAGGTAACAACAGATCATTCATGATACAATGAATGAATCAAAATAACAGGAGTGGAGGTAACAACAGATCATTCATGATACAATGATTGAATCAAAGTAACAGGAGAGGAGGTAACAACAGATCATTCATGATACAATGATTGAATCAAAGTAACAGGAGTGGAGGTAACAACAGATCATTCATGATACAATGAATGAATCAAAGTAACAGGAGTGGAGGTAACAACAGATCATTCATGATACAATGATTGAATCAAAGTAACAGGAGAGGAGGTAACAACAGATCATTCATGATACAATGATTGAATCAAAGTAACAGGAGTGGAGGTAACAACAGATCATTCATGATACAATGAATGAATCAAAGTAACAGGAGTGGAGGTAACAACAGATCATTCATGATACAATGAATGAATCAAAGTAACAGGAGTGGAGGTAACAACAGATCATTCATGATACAATGAATGAATCAAAGTAACAGGAGTGGAGGTAACAACAGATCATTCATGATACAATGAATGAATCAAAGTAACAGGAGAGGAGGTAACAACAGATCATTCATGATACAATGAATGAATCAAAGTAACAGGAGTGGAGGTAACAGATCATTCATGATACAATGATTGAATCAAAGTAACAGGAGTGGAGGTAACAACAGATCATTCATGATACAATGATTGAATCAAAGTAACAGGAGAGGAGGTAACAACAGATCATTCATGATACAATGATTGAATCAAAGTAACAGGAGTGGAGGTAACAACAGATCATTCATGATACAATGAATGAATCAAAGTAACAGGAGTGGAGGTAACAACAGATCATTCATGATACAATGATTGAATCAAAGTAACAGGAGAGGAGGTAACAACAGATCATTCATGATACAATGATTGAATCAAAGTAACAGGAGTGGAGGTAACAACAGATCATTCATGATACAATGAATGAATCAAAGTAACAGGAGTGGAGGTAACAACAGATCATTCATGATACAATGAATGAATCAAAGTAACAGGAGTGGAGGTAACAACAGATCATTCATGATACAATGAATGAATCAAAGTAACAGGAGTGGAGGTAACAACAGATCATTCATGATACAATGAATGAATCAAAGTAACAGGAGAGGAGGTAACAACAGATCATTCATGATACAATGAATGAATCAAAGTAACAGGAGTGGAGGTAACAACAGATCATTCATGATACAATGAATGAATCAAAGTAACAGGAGTGGAGGTAACAACAGATCATTCATGATACAATGAATGAATCAAAGTAACAGGAGTGGAGGTAACAACAGATCATTCATGGATTAAACTTACTAAGACACTAAATCTATTTCGAGTGTTGTATTCGTTGATATTTAAGGTGAATGTTGTCTGGTACATGTAAGTGGAGACAAGAAAGTTTGTGTAAATAACAGACTTTAATAAACTCTGAGAGAAACAAGTTACTTACGGAGATCAGTTACTTATAAATGGACATGTAGCTAAGTGTTGTTAAGTGATTCAGAAAAGTGAATGTTGAATAACGAATTACAACACATCAGGCCTCAATAATACTGTGGTCTCTCATTAAGAGTATGAAATTATTATAATCAAAGAGAAGCGCTAAACCTACAAGGGTCAAACAGCTATGATTATGAAAAATGGCAGTGCAAAGTATAATTTACTAAAGAATAAAGTTTAAATGTCACAAAGGTTCGATCAGTCAGTGTTTGCACTACTTGACAATGTGTGAAAATATGTTCTATACTCCCAGTAATTTATCAAAATATTATACAATAAAAGGGGAAGAAATGGAATTAAACTTCATCATTGGAGAGGGAAGTTGAGAGTTGTGAAGCCCAAACACAGCATTTCCTCAGAGAGGAACTTAACTCTTCAAATATAGCAACACCATCAAGCACTGGCCATATATATTACAACGAAAGTGTTTAAATATCAGTATATACAAACAAATGTAATTACTGGGGAGGACACACAGAAATCTGTGCCCAGTAAATACCCCCGCCCGGGCAGGCTAGAAACATAGTCGAGCCAGAAGAGATGAACTCCTCTACCTACACCACCATGGTGAAGCAAATTGTTTTTTAATTTGTCTATTTAAATGTCCTACTTTTTTATGTTCTTATTTAAGTTATTCTGCATTTTCATGCATATAAAATTGTGATCTTTGTATGCTTCTATGTGTAACTTCCTTATTTTTCCATATGTTTCATGTGTTATTATGTCATTGTATACGTATAGCAGCAACTTTAAGTCCCCACATAGCTGCCACTGATGTTTATTGTAGGCCAGTGTTTTGTTATCACGTGTTGAACACACTGAAAGAGAGTGGGAAAGAACCTTGTGTGACCTGCTTGCTATGTGACCTGTTTGCTGTGTGACCTTGCTATGTGACTTTCTTTTACAAACACAGTGTGGCCTGTGACCTGGTGGTAATGGGTTTCAAAATGGAGCAAACAAACTCGACAATAGTATATGACTTGTGTTACGCCTCTACTATTATTACCTTTTCTTTAATATTACATTGCGGTCGTTCCCTTTAATAGCTAAATTGGAAATGAACGTCCTTGTATTATTAAGGCTTATTATTATCTATGTTGTGTGGCCACGATAAGTTAAGTTAAATGTATAGTCAAGTACCAATCAGTCTGTGTACCGGTGTAAGGTTAATGTGTGGTGTTCGATGGTTATACTCGCTCCCCCTCCCCCTCCCCCTCCCTCATTTTGTTCAAATGCTGTACTAAGTGTTGGTAAGTCATGTCACGTGACCCACCTGATCTGTACGCTCAAGGTTGAGGGGGGAGCAGTGCGAAACTATCAGCCAAGGCATGCCCGAAATGCCTAGCCATGCTAGGTGTTCTAATGGTACACTCTGTAATCATTATTTAACTACATGTAAACCACACAATAACCAAATTCTGTAAACTCAGCATTGTAATCCTTATAGAGAATAAACTTTGAATTTGAATTTGAATTGTTCGCATCGCTTTCGGGCCGTGCGGACAGGCTCCGCAGTAGCTCCTGACTGTTGGTTTCTGCGCAGTTTTCCTCTGCACTAACAATGGCGGAAGGTGCACGTAGGCGAGTCAGCACCGTCTGCCTTCAATTAGTGACAGGCTCGCTCAACAATCAGAATACTTGTCTGCTACTCCGAGATACATAGGGTATCAATAATGAAGATATTTATGGTGCCTCTTTGAACGGCAATTCGAGGCTTTTTGTCAAATTCAGACAAAATAGTAGTTACGAAAATATGGTTGCCAGGTATCAGGATGTGATCAAGACCGTTAATCCTGGTGTCACTGTTCGACTACACGACGTCTCCCGATTTTATACCTGGACCAAAGTACGAAACGTTCCTTTTGAGGCATACGAAAATGATTTGAGGAATGTTTTTGCACGCTATGGCACGGTTCATATGGCAACTTTGGGACGGTGGCGTGATGGTCCTCTAGTTGATATGCCGGAGGGGTCTTTCTCCTTGAAAATGTCCCTCAAGCACCCTATTCCGTCGTATGTTGTTATGGAGGACTTTCGTACGCAAGTATATGTTACGTACTCAGGCCAAAGGCGTACGTGTAGGCTTTGTGGGTTGTATGACCATATGGCGGCGCAATGCCCTACAAGACGTGGTAAAACGACGGAAGTAAGGCGGATTGATGTTACAACGGAGCAGTGGTCATATGCTGCTGCTACGCAACAACATACATTGGCTAGTAAACCGTGGAGTGAGGAGGTAGAGGGTGAGATTGAAGAATCACCGGTATGTCTAACTCTCCCTGGTGCATTGGAGGACGTGGGCGTGGTATCGGCGACGACAGAGGAAGACTTCGTTCATACTCAGGATGACATGGAGCACTCTATTCAAGAAACTCTGAACGTTTTGTTGGATGCTTCCACATCTGAGGGGATTCAAGGTGGTTTAGAGGATGTAAGTGTACAGGAGAAGGACGGAGCATCCACCGGGCATATTGCTGAACATCAGGTTGTGGTCGTGGAGGTTCATAGAAACAACAGTTCTGAGGATGAGATGGATACTGGCCGCAGTTCTCGTAAGAGAGCGGCGGTAATACCTGACTCTCAAGATGTTTTAACACCAGGGCAAAGGTCGGGGAACAAAGCATGGTGCGACGAGACCTGTAGAGACACGGGCAAATCTAAATGTGTTCAGCATGTCAAAGAGAACGACACAGTGGGGGGGGGGAAGAAGTGGAGATATACGTAAGGGAACCAAGATTGTTAAGGTATCCAAGGGTAAACCTCCAATGAAACATTCAAGTGTCTTACTTTAAATATAAATGGGTTACGATCTGTTGAAAAACGTAAGAGTTTGGAGATTTTGTTAAAAAATCATGTACCCGATGTCGTGTTCTTACAAGAACACAATTTTAAATATTTAGGTGAATTGCTGATTCCTGAATATATCTTGTACATGGGCTGCTCTAATAGACTGAAAGCTGGTGTAGCTGTGTTAGTTAAAGAGGCTAGCCCGTTTTCTTTGCGAACATATGAGGTAGGAGAGGAGGGGAGGGTGGTTTGGGTGGATGGGGTTTGGGGTGGAGTACAGGTGGCCTTCCTGGGTGTATACGGACCGGCGGAAGGTGACATGCGTATAAAAAATACGTTTTTTAGGGACGTGTTGGTGTACCATTTAAGATCGCTGCCAGTCGTCACGATTATTGGGGGTGATTGGAATTGCATTGATCGTCGCAAGGATGTCGAACCTAGAGGGAGAGGTTTTTTTTTCAGGATACTTAGGAGATCTATTTCGGAGTGTTAATATTACGGATGTGGGGGGGGGGGATGAGGTGGGAGGGGTCATGCATACGTTCTTTAAAAGGGAGTATGCGGCAAGACTGGATCGCATATACGTTTCTAGAGGTGTCAATGTCAGAAGTGTACGCGTGTTAAATGTGAGCTTTTCCGATCACAGAGGTGTTATGGCGGATGTTGACTGGGTAGGATTACCGAGGCGTTTCAGAGGTTTCTGGAAATTGAATGTGGGATTAATGCATAAAAGATGTGTGAGGGAAGCTTTTGCGAGTGCTTGGAGGGGATGGTGGGCTGAATGTCTGGTGGGGGTTGATATAGTTGAATGGTGGGATACTGTCGGTAAGGTGAAGGTGAGGGATTTTTATCAGCAGCGAGGCAAAGAAGACAGGAGAATGCAGTATGGGCTCTTGAACTATCTTGAAGGTCAACTGCAAGCATGTTACACGCATGGTGGGGAGTGTATCCGGTGGTTGAAATTTAAAATGCTTAATTGGAGACATTCACAATCGTATTTTTGATGCGGCGAGGAGAGCGAGTGGAACTGATGAGGTTTTATGGGGTGACCGTCCTTCGGCGTTTGTCTTGCGAGAGCAGGGCAGACGTCGCAGGGCGACAGAATTAATTTGATTAGAGGTTCAGGAGCCATTGTGAGCCTTTAGTAGGGGGCAGGTCCTTATGTCAACGGAGGCTATGAATACCTTTGTAGACGCATGGTATGAATTGCAATATAAAAATGCTGAGATTTCTAAGGGGGCGCTGGGAGAAATGGGTGAATGGGTACGTTGTGACCTAGAGTACACGGACTCGTTGGATTTGAATGGACCTATAAGTGAAGAAGAGATTAGGTTGGCTGTGGAGGGTATGAGTGTAGGGAAATCACCGGGGATTGACGGAATCCCTTGTGATTTTTACAAGGAAAATTGGGATTGTATTCGTGAATTTTTAGTGATGTTATTTAATGCCATGAAAAATAGTGGCATCATGGGACAGCACCAAAGAACGGTTGTTGTTGTTCTGGTCCCGAAAAAGAAATCTGGGGATTATATACATAATTATAGGGCAATCTCTTTAATGTGCGGCGATTATAAAATTTTTGCGAAAATGTTAGGAAATAGGATAAAACGGGTTTTGGAGAGGGTTTTGGACGAGGGACAATATGGTGTGCCAGGACGATCTATGTGTGTGGGGCAAGGAATTATTCGCAGGTTCATTGAGGAAAGCGGGAGGGGTAATAAAGGTGGAATATTAGCTTTGGATTGGAGCGCTGCATACGATTGTGTGGAGTGAGAAGCATTATGGAAGTTTATGCAGTGGCAAGGTTTCGGAAAGGAAATTGTTAGTTGGGCAGGGGTTTTGTACGAGCAGGCTATGTTTAGGGTGCAGGTAAATGGTAGGTTGGGAAAAGTAGTTAGGATGCATAGGGGATTGCGACAGGGGTGCCCTGTATCAGAAATTCTTTTTGCGTTGATTCAGGACCCGTTTTTTAGAGCCGTGCGGGGGATTGTACGACAGGATGAAAGGCAAGGTGAGGTGGGGGTACAATCAGGAATTATAGGTTACGTGGATGACACTACGGTTTTATTTCGTGGAGCAAAGGTTTTAGGAAAAGTGAGCGAATTGGTGGAATGTTTCGGGAAAGCAACTGGGATGAAGGTTAATAAAGAAAAGTCAATGCTTATGGGGGTGGGAGATTGTGCGGGTGTGGTATTAGGCCAGGGGGAAGGCTGGCCTTTAGTAAATCAAATTAAGGTGTGTGGGACTGTGCATATGGAAAACATACAGGATGCGAGGAAGGTGAATTCAAGTGAGGCTGTAGAGAGGGTTTTAGGTAGTTTGACAGGATTGAGGGAAGGAGGCTTGTCTATACATCAGCGTGCAATTGTGGTGAATGTGATTTTGTTCAGTACGTTGTGGCATGTGGCATGTATTTATCCGTTAAATCCATATGATGAGAAGCGTATGTTAACGCGTGTATATAGATATATTTGGGGTTCAGGATGTGATTGGTTAACGAGGGATGTGGTGTCTCTTCCGGTTAGCCGGGGTGACCTGGGGTTAAGGAATCTGCATAATAGACTGTTAGGCATGTATGTCAAGCATAGCTACTTGAGAGAGGGTAGAATGGCTGGCACAGGTTTGACCTGGATAAGAAGGGACTTGGTACGTTGGTTGAACGGCACGGATGTAGAGAGATGTGAGGACATGTTGAGGATGCTAATTTATATAAGAGATCCACGCAAGATCAAGATCGGCAAACTGGCACTGGTAGAGGGCAGGGATGTAGTGGCCAGGGATGTAGTGGAAGGACATATGGGGTCGTTTAAAAGCATTACGGTTACGGGCCAAGGTCAGTGAGATAATGTTTAAATTTTTACATAATATACTGCCGTCTGGGGAAGTGTTAGCGAATAGGCGCGTGCAGGAGGGGGGTCTGTGTTGTGTGTGTATGGGGATCTTGATACGGTCTTTCATGCAGTTTGTTTCTGTAAGAGATTGGAACCCGTAAGGTTGTGGTTTAGTAGGGTTTTACGAATGGTGGGTGGGGGTGGGATTAGTGTCTTAAGAGCTTCAAGTTTAGATGTGGGGGGGGGGGGGGGGTCGGAACACCGGTACAGAATGCAATCGGATATTTAGTGACGGATTTTGTATACACATCATGGATATATAGGCATTTATCTGTGAGGGGGAGAATCAGAGCACTGGTAGCGATTTTTTATGGTACACAGCAGCGAAATAAAGACATTACAGGAAACAGATGGTTTTTATTATTTTCGGAGGGATATTGCAGATTCCATGTCAGGGATTTATGGGCGATAATACCTTAGAGGGTACACGAGGCTGGCTTCTTGAATATGGGTGTGTGGAGGTGGCACATGATTGGTACAGGTGCGGTATAATGTATAAATGCTAGGTATGATCGTTAGTTATGATGACGTTTTACTCATACACATATACATAATATTACTTGGATACTATTTTTTTGTTCTTACATTGATGTGGGTTAAGGGAGTGGATCTCTTGTGAAGTAAACTCATACATTGCATGACAGGTGTTACGAAAAGCACCTCCTGCAACTTATATTTATAGTTTTTCATTTTATACTTTCCTTGTATTAGCCATGTGGCTAATACCTGGTAACGTTCTGCTTGGGGACTCCTGGGATACATGGCAGGAATATGACTAGATATGAAAGTTAACAATGTGTGTTTCTGTACGTAGTCCTATTACCCATATTTGATCACTGTTGTGGATGTGATGATTAGTGTAACGTTTTTCCTTTGACAATTTAGTGGATGTATCACTCGTTTTCTTCTGTGTGTAGTTTGTTTATATAATCTTCAATAATGTGTGTGTGTATATCAGGTTTGAATGTGTGGTGTGTGTATGTTGCATAATGATACTTGTATTAGCAATTCAGAATTATCCCATGCTATTAAGTGGAACCCTTTGTGTATTGTATTGAATATATTTTGTATCACTGCAGTAATCCAGTAGACTGAGCACCGGAATCATTACATATTGTTCGTATTTGGATATTTTGTTATATATGCACTTGTTTATGTATAATGACCGTATAAAGGCTTTAATGACATAAAATCAAACACTAATGTATATTATACATTATGTACCTAGCCTAAGGAAAACAAGATTATACAAATTCTACGTTACACTAATCAAAAACATATTATATACATTATAAAATGTATATATGTTTTTTGATTAGTGTAACGTAGAATTTGTATAATCTTGTTTTCCTTAGGTTAGGTACATAATGCATAGTGGACGGGCGACAATTTACATCAACAAAGTTAACCGTTCTAGCGTATATATTGATAATGGTAATTATACTTTCTGTGAATGAAATGAAATGTGATACTTCGTTTATTTAATGTATTGTATTGTTTTAAATAAAAAAAAACTAATATGGTTAGGTATGAACTATCTAATAAAAACATGATACTGCATAATTTTGTTAAATGTAGTGTTTTCAAACAGTGGGGAAAAGTGTTTTCGTTACAATCTAAGCTAAGGGGTAGAGGATTGTGTCACACTTGTGTGGCAGCGAGGGTTTCTCATCCTGCCCTTTGTAGGTTTTGAGTGAATGTTAACAGTGATAAGATTTCGTTCGGATTTTTAATCCCGGAGGGTTAGCCACCCAGGATAACCCAAGAAAGTCAGTGCGTCATCGAGGACTGTCTAACTTATTTCCATTGGGGTCCTTAATCTTGCCCCCCAGGATGCGACCCACACCAGTCGACTAACACCCAGGTACCTATTTGCTGCTAGGTGAACAGGACAACAGGTGTAAGGAAACGTGTCGAAACGTTTCCACCCGCCGGGAATCGAACCCGGGCCCCCCGTGTGTGAAGCGGGAGCTTTAGCCACCAGGCCACCGGGGGGTTTAGTGTTCTTTGGATTGGTGTGGTATAAATTATGTTGCTATTGTAAATTGTGAAAGTTTTGACAATGTTACTTTTATTGGACAACATTTTTCTGCTAGTGTGCATTTGTGTATTGTGTAAGTTTTTAAATAAAAAAAAAATATTGCAGCAACTTCAAGTCCCCACATAGCTGCCACTGATGTTTATTGTAGGCCAGTGTTTTGTTATCAGGTGTTGAACACACTGAAAGAGAATGGGAAAGAACCTTGTGTGACCTGCTTGCTATGTGACCTGTTTGCTGTGTGACTGTTTGCTGTGACCTTGCTATGTGACTTTCTTTTACAAACACAGATATAGTGTGGCCTGTGACCTGGTGGTAATGGGTTTCAAAATGGAGCAAACAAACTCGACAATAGTATATGACTTGTGTTACGCCTCTACTATTATTACCTTTTCTTTAATATTACATTGTGGTCGTTCCCTTTAATAGCTAAATTGGAAATGAACGTTCTTGTATTATTAAGGCTTATTATTATCTATGTTGTGTGGCCACGATAAGTTAAGTTAAAGGTATAGTCAAGTACCAATCAGTCTGTGTACCGGTGTAAGGTTAATGTGTGGTGTTCGATGGTTATACTCACTCCCCCTCCCCCTCCCCTTCCCCCTCCCCCTCCCCCTTTCTCATTTTGTTCAAATGCTGTACTAAGTGTTGGTAAGTCACGTCACGTGACCCACCTGATCTGTACGCTCAAGGTTGAGGGCCCCTCAAGGAAGGTTCCTTGATGTTGGTGAGGGGCTCTTGATTTAGGGAATTGGATCTGTGCTCCAGTTCCCCGAATTAAGCCTGAATGCCTTCCACATATCCCCCCCCCAGGCGCTGTATAATCCTCCGGGTTTAGCGCTTCCCCCTTGATTATAATAATAATAATCAAGGTTGAGGGAGGAGCAGTGAGAAACTATCAGCCAAGGAATCAACACAGCTGCTTCTCTCTGGTAAACTGACAGTGGTCGGTTATCTTGTCTTGGTTTATTATGTTGTTAAAATAAACTGAAGTTCTGAAGTTCTCTGACCTGAGGGTTGGTGAGGATGGGAAGGAAGAGGGAGGGGAGGGCTGGAAAAATGGAAGAGGTTGGGAGGGTGGAGTAGGAGGTGGGGTAGCAGAGGTGAGTGGCCCGTCCACTCTGGAGCGTGATGTGCAGAGGTACTGCAGGAGGTTGTGTTGGAGCGAGATGTGCTGGTGGCAGCAGTGACAGTAGAGTAGGGCTTGTGCTCAGGAGCCCGGCAGGAGATGGCTGGTGGTGTCCAGGAAAACAGGATTGTTTTGGAGCCACACCCCAGCTTAAGCTAAATAGCAAAGTGCTGGGGGACTTTGGTAGGTGATGATTTATGCTGTGCTGCAGTGGGACTCGTTGATGACTGCGTTGAATTTTGTTCTTGAGAGGTGTTGTACCTTCACTTTGAGGTGGATGTACCTTTCGTCATTGAGGACGTTGAGGATGTCTTGTAGGGTTAGAGGGTTTCCAAGGCAGGTGTACTTTGCGGTGTTGTCTAGGAGTCGTTGTCTAAGTTCTGAGCTGGGCATAGCATTGCTGTATTGTTTCGTGGTGTAGAACGTGGTGGTTGGAGTGCGGGCTGGATGAGCCGGGGTTTCTGGTGGGTCTGTAGCAGTAGGAGTAGAGGCAGGTGGTGTTGAGTTCTCGTGGGTGGGTCCTTCTGAGGTTTCAGGTTTCTGGTTGGTTCTTGTTAGTGGGTTCTTCTGAGGTCTCACAGATCTCTGATTGGGCCGACTCGGTGTCTGGTAGTGGTGGGGCAACGACAATGTTGGTGGTATTTGCCGTGGATTGGAGAATCTCGGTGGAATGTGGTGACGTGGGAAATGCGAAACTTGGCATGTTGAGCTTGAAGAGTTCGTTGATGGTGGTATTGAAGGAGCCAGGCTCAGCTGCATTCTGTACATGGGCATACATGATGCAGTAAAGGATTTTGGTGGAGTCACCAGCAGGAGCTGGCAGAGGAGTGTTGGAGGCTGCTTGCGTGGCTTGTAGGATCTTGGTGGAGTCTGCCTGAAGCTTGGTGGTGGTGGCATATGAGGTTGTTTGTGGGTTGGGTTTTTGTTGCTGGAATTGTTTCTTTACTATGTCTCTTCTGGTCGAGCATCTGACTGATCCCAAATTGGAAATTAGATATTATACTCTGACGTAATCTCTGTACATATGTTATATCCATGGTCTCTTCCTATGTATTTTAAGGCTTATATATTACTCTGATAATATAGAACGAACATAAATGATCTTAGGTAATATGCGACATATTCGTATATTTGCCTTAAGTTGTATGATATATATAGATACTTCATTAAAATAAGATTTTTTTTCAACAAACCGGCCGTATCCCACCAAGGCAGGGTGGCCCAAAAAGAAAAACGAAAATTTTTAATTTTAAATTTAGTAATTTGAACAGAAGGGGTTACTAGCCCCTTGCTCCCGGCATTTTAGTCGCCTCTTATAACACACATGGCTTACGTAGGAAGAATTCTGTTCTTCACCATGGAGAGAAGAGGAAATAAACAAGAACAAGAACTAGAAAGAAAAGAGAAGAAAACCCAGAGGGGTGTGTATATATATATGCTTGTACATGTATGTGTAGTGTGACCTAAGTGTAAGTAGAAGTAGCAAGACATACCTGTAATCTTGCATATTTATGAGACAGACAAAAGACACCAGCAATCCTACCATCATGTAAAACAATTACAGGCTTTCGTTTTACACTCACCTGGCAGGACGGTAGTACCTCCCTGGGTGGTTGCTGTCTACCAACCTACTACCACAGGACGGTAGTACCTCCCTGGGTGGTTGCTGTCTACCAACCTACTACCACAGGACGGTAGTACCTCCCTGGGTGGTTGCTGTCTACCAACCTACTACCACAGGACGGTAGTACCTCCCTGGGTGGTTGCTGTCTACCAACCTACTACCACAGGACGGTAGTACCTCCCTGGGTGGTTGCTGTCTACCAACCTACTACCACAGGACGGTAGTACCTCCCTGGGTGGTTGCTGTCTACCAACCTACTACCACAGGACGGTAGTACCTCCCTGGGTGGTTGCTGTCTACCAACCTACTACCACAGGACGGTAGTACCTCCCTGGGTGGTTGCTGTCTACCAACCTACTACCACAGGACGGTAGTACCTCCCTGGGTGGTTGCTGTCTACCAACCTACTACCACAGGACGGTAGTACCTCCCTGGGTGGTTGCTGTCTACCAACCTACTACCACAGGACGGTAGTACCTCCCTGGGTGGTTGCTGTCTACCAACCTACTACCACAGGACGGTAGTACCTCCCTGGGTGGTTGCTGTCTACCAACCTACTACCACAGGACGGTAGTACCTCCCTGGGTGGTTGCTGTCTACCAACCTACTACCACAGGACGGTAGTACCTCCCTGGGTGGTTGCTGTCTACCAACCTACTACCACAGGACGGTAGTACCTCCCTGGGTGGTTGCTGTCTACCAACCTACTACCACAGGACGGTAGTACCTCCCTGGGTGGTTGCTGTCTACCAACCTACTACCACAGGACGGTAGTACCTCCCTGGGTGGTTGCTGTCTACCAACCTACTACCACAGGACGGTAGTACCTCCCTGGGTGGTTGCTGTCTAGCAACCTACTACCACAGGACGGTAGTACCTCCCTGGGTGGTTGCTGTCTACCAACCTACTACCACAGGACGGTAGTACCTCCCTGGGCGGTTGCTGTCTACCAACCTACTACCACAGGACGGTAGTACCTCCCTGGGCGGTTGCTGTCTACCAACCTACTACCACAGGACGGTAGTACCTCCCTGGGTGGTTGCTGTCTACCAACCTACTACCACAGGACGGTAGTACCTCCCTGGGCGGTTGCTGTCTACCAACCTACTACCACAGGACGGTAGTACTTCCCTGGGTGGTTGCTGTCTACCAACCTACTACCACAGGACGGTAGTACCTCCCTGGGTGGTTGCTGTCTACCAACCTACTACCACAGGACGGTAGTACCTCCCTGGGTGGTTGCTGTCTACTAACCTACTACCACAGGACGATAGTACTTCCCTGGGTGGTTGCTGTCTACTAACCTACTACCACAGGACGATAGTACTTCCCTGGGTGGTTGCTGTCTACCAACCTACTACCACGGGACGGTAGTACCTCCCTGGGTGCTTGCTGTCTACCAGTCTACTACCACAGGACGGTAGTACCTCCCTGGGTGGTTACTGTCTACCAACCTACTACCACAGGACGGTAGTACCTCCCTGGGTGGTTGCTGTCTACCAACCTACTACCACAGGACGGTAGTACCTCCCTGGGTGGTTGCTGTCTACCAACCTACTACCACAGGACGGTAGTACCTCCCTGGGTGGTTGCTGTCTACCAACCTACTACCACAGGACGGTAGTACCTCCCAGGGTGGTTGCTGTCTACCAACCTACTACCACAGGACAGTAGTACCTCCCTGGGCGGTTGCTGTCTACCAACCTACTACCACAGGACGGTAGTACCTCCCTGGGTGGTTGCTGTCTACCAACCTACTACCACAGGACGGTAGTACCTCCCTGGGTGGTTGCTGTCTACCAACCTACTACCACAGGACAGTAGTACCTCCCTGGGCGGTTGCTGTCTACCAACCTACTACCACAGGACGGTAGTACCTCCCTGGGTGGTTGCTGTCTACCAACCTACTACCACAGGACGGTAGTACCTCCCTGGGTGGTTGCCGTCTACCAACCTACTACCACAGGACGGTAGTACCTCCCTGGGTGGTTGCTGTCTACCAACCTACTACCACAGGACGGTAGTACCTCTCTGGGTGGTTGCTGTCAACCTACTACCACAGGACGGTAGTATCTCCCTGGGTGGTTGCTGTCTACCAACCTACTACCACAGGACGGTAGTACCACACGGTGACAAAAGATGTGAACCACAAGTGAACTAAGTTGCTTCAGTTTTGGCAAGTTTGCTTGTGATTGGTCAATGAAAAAAGGTACTGATATAACGACGGGTACCCTACTGCACCCTTAGTACCTGGTTCACGACAGTATTGTTCATGTCAGTGTTATTCACAACGGTTAGTTGTTCACAAGGGTGTTGTTCATGTTAGTATTGTTCACAACAGTGTTGTTCATGTTAGTGTTCACAACGGTGTTGTTCATGTTAGTGTTCACAACGGTGTTGTTCATGTTATTGTTCACAACGGTGTTGTTCATGTTATTGTTCACAACGGTGTTGTTCATGTTAGTATTGTTCACAGCGGTGTTGTTCATGTCAGTGTTGTTCACAACGGTGTTGTTCATGTCAGTGTTGTTCACAACGGTGTTGTTCATGTTAGTGTTCACAACGTTGTTGTTCATGTTAGTGTTGTTCACAACGTTGTTCATGTTAGTGCTGTTCACAACGGTGTTGTTCATGTTATTGTTCACAACGGTGTTGTTCATGTTAGTGTTGTTCACAACGGTGTTGTTCATGTTAGTGTTGTTCACAACGGTGTTGTTCATGTTAGTGCTGTTCACAACGATGTTGTTCATGTTAGTGCTGTTCACAACAATGTTGTTCATGTTAGTGCTGTTCACAACAATGTTGTTCATGTTAGTGCTGTTCACAACAATGTTGTTCATGTTAGTGCTGTTCACAACAATGTTGTTCATGTTAGTGCTGTTCACAACGGTGTTGTTCATGTTATTGTTCACAACGGTGTTGTTCATGTTAGTGTTGTTCACAACGTTGTTCATGTTAGTGCTGTTCACAACGGTGTTGTTCATGTTAGTGATGTTCACAACGGTGTTGTTCATGTTAGTGCTGTTCACAACGATGTTGTTCATGTTAGTGCTGTTCACAACGTTGTTGTTCATGTTAGTGTTGTTCACGACGATGTTGTTCATGTTAGTGCTGTTCACGACGGTGTCGTTCATGTTAGTGCTGTTCACAACGATGTTGTTCATGTTAGTGCTGTTCACAACGATGTTGTTCATGTTAGTGCTGTTCACAACGATGTTGTTCATGTTAGTGCTGTTCACAACGGTGTTGTTCATGTTAGTGCTGTTCACAACGATGTTGTTCATGTTAGTGCTGTTCACAACGATGTTGTTCATGTTAGTGCTGTTCACAACGTTGTTCATGTTAGTGTTGTTCACAACGATGTTCATGTTAGTGCTGTTCACAACGGTGTTGTTCATGTTAGTATTGTTCACAACGGTGTTGTTCATGTTAGTATTGTTCACAACGGTGTTGTTCATGTTAGTGTTGTTCACAACGTTGTTCATGTTAGTGTTGTTCACAACGATGTTGTTCATGTTAGTGCTGTTCACAACGATGTTGTTCATGTTAGTGTTGTTCACAACGGTGTTGTTCATGTTAATGCTGTTCACAACAATGTTGTTCATGTTAGTGTTGTTCACAACGGTGTTGTTCATGTTAATGCTGTTCACAACAATGTTGTTCATGTTAGTGCTGTTCACAACGGTGTTCATGTTAGTGCTGTTCACAACGTTGTTCATGTTAGTGCTGTTCACAACGGTGTTGTTCATGTTAGTATTGTTCACAACGGTGTTGTTCATGTTAGTGCTGTTCACAACGTTGTTGTTCATGTTAGTGTTGTTCACAACGGTGTTTTTCATGTTAGTGCTGTTCACAACGTTGTTGTTCATGTTAGTGCTGTTCACAACGGTGTTGTTCATGTTAGTGTTGTTCACAACGTTGTTCATGCACAACACTTAATATAAAGGTGAACATCATTATTGTTCTTGGTTGTGTTCATTCATCATAGTGAACATTAATGTTGTTCTTGTATGTGATCATCCATTATTGTATAATTTTTAAATGTATACATGTATTTATGAATATTTGAACATCTCAGTACATATATATACATATATACATACACACACTCTATATATATATATATATTTATATATTTATATATATATATATATATATATATATATATATATATATATATATATATATATATATATATATAATGTCGTGCCGAATATGTAAAACTGGCCAATTCGCAAGAACTCATTTAAAATTAAGTCCTTTCGGACATTTTCTCTTGTACGTTTAAAGATATATTTTTTTCATTAATGTTAATGTAAAAATTATAATTATGCACCAAAAGAATCTTAGAAAACTTACCTAACCTTATTATAACAAGCGTAATTTATTTTAGCAAAATCCAATTAAATATATTTTAGATAAGTTTACAATAATTTAATACTAAACACAATGAAATATATTTTTTCCGTTAGGTTCAGAATGATTTTTGCGAAATTACTGCATACAGAAATTTTCGCTTGTCTTATATGGCAAGATGAGTGTTGATATTTAAGCCAAGATCGCAAGTTTTACATATTCGGCACGACATATATATATATATATATATTTATATATATATATATATATATATATATATATATATATATATATATAATGTGTGTGTGTGTGTGAGAAAGATGAATCACATTTCACAAAGCCGCATCTCGGCGTAACATTACCTAACATATCGGGGGTAATTTCAACATTGCAACAACTTAAACATCAACTTACCTTAGTGATGCTGTCATCTCTCCCTGGACGATCTCTGAAGCTTCACCTACCTGTAATGTAAACACTACGTATTAATAGACACCTCCCAGGTTCATGTATACCAGGTTCATGTATACCACGCCCATGTATAACAGCTCCATGTATTCCAGGTCCATGTATACCACGCCCATTGTATAGCAGGTCCATGTATTCCAGATCCATGTATACCAGGTCCATGTATACCACGCCCATGTATAACAGGTCTATGTATTCCAGTTTCATGTATTCAAGGTCTATGTATTCCAGATCCATGTATACCAGGTCCATGTATAGTATACGAGGTCCATGCATTCTAGGACCATGTATTCCAGGTCAATGTATACTAAGTCAATGTATTCCAGGTCCATGCATTCCAGATCAATGTATTCCAGGATCATGTATTCCAGGTCCCTGTATTTCAGGTACATGTATTCCAGGTACATGTATTCCAGGTACATGTATACCAGGTCCATATATTCCAGGTTTATGTATTACAGATCCATGTATACCAGGTCCATGTGTTCCAGGTCCTTGTATTCCAGGTCCTTGTAATCCAGGTCCATATATTCCAAATCCATGTATACGAGATCCTTGTATTCCAGGTCCTTGTATTCCAGGTCATTGTATTCCAGGCCCTTGTGTTCCAGATCCATGCATTCCAGATCCATGTATACCAGGTCCATGTATTCCAGGTCCATGTATGCCAGGTCCATGTATACCAGGTCTATGTATTCCAAATCCATGTATTCCAGGTCCAGGTATGCCAGGTCCATGTATTCCACGTCCATGTATACCAGGTCCAGGTATACCAGGTCCAAGTATTCCACGTCCATGTATACCAGGTATATGTTTACCAGGTCCATGTATTCCAGGTCCATGTATTCCAGATCCACGTATACCAGGTACATATATTCCAGGTTTATGTATTACAGATCCATGTATACCAGGTCCATGTATACCAGGTCCATGTGTTCCAGGTTCTTGTATTCTAGGTCCATGTAATCCAGGTCCATATATTCCAAATCCATGTATACGAGATCCTTGTATTCCAGATCCTTGTATTCCAGGTCCTTGTGTTCCAGATCCATTCCAAGTCCTTGTGTTCCAGGTCCATGTATTCCTTATCCATGTATACCAGGTCCATGTATGCCAGGTCCATGTATGCCAGGTCCATGTATACTAGGTCCATGTATTCCAAATCCATGTATTCCAGGTCCAGGTATACCAGGTCCATGTATTCCACGTCCATGTATACCAGGTCTATGTATTCCACGTCCATGTATACCAGGTATATGTTTACCAGGTCCATGTTTACCAGGTCCATGTATTCCAGGTCCATGTATTCCAGGTCCATGTATTCCAGGTCCATGTATTCCAGGTCCATGTATTCCAGGTCCATGTATTCTATGTCTATGTATACCATTCAGCCTACATCAGGCAGTATCTCAGTTATACCTCCTCACTCACACTATACCTCCTGGCACACGCGTTATCCCTTCCCAAATACACGTTATACCTCCTCAAACACACACACATTATACCTCCTCACACACACACACGTTATCCCTCCTCATACATACGTTATCCCTCCTCATACATACGTTATTCCTCCTCACACACTCTATACCTAATAAAAACATGGTACACATTTTCAAACACACAGATGTTATACCTACACACGTTATACATCCTCACACTCACACACACATACACACACACACACACACACACACACACATATAGTTTTAAGACGAAGTATGATAAAGCTCATGGAGCAGGGAGAGGGAGGGCCCAGTAGCGGTCAGTGAAGGGGCGGGGCCAGGAGCTGAGTTTCGACACCTGCAACCACAATTAGGTGAGTACAATTAGGCGAGTATATGCTATACCGCCTCACACACACACACACACACACACACACACACACACACACACACACACACACACACACACACACACACACACACACACACACACACACACACACACACACACAAGTAAGACACGAGAGAGAGGGGTGGGTTGACTGCATCTTCTTGGACTGCAAGAAGGCCTTTGACACAGTTCCTCACAAGAGATTAGTGCAGAAGCTAGAGGATCAGGCGCGTATAACAGGAAGGGCACTGCAATGGATCAGAGAATACCTGACAGGGAGGCAACAACGAGTCATGGGACGTAATGATGTATCACAGTGGGCACCTGTGACGAGCGGGGTCCCACAGGGGTCGGTCCTAGGACCAGTGGTATTTTTGGTATATGTGAACGACATGATGGAAGGGTTAGACTCAGAAGTATCCCTGTTCGCAGATGATGTGAAGTTAATGAGGAGAATTAAATCAGATGAGGACCGGGCAGGACTTCAAAGAGACCTGGACAGACTGGACACCTGGTCCAGCAACTGGCTTCTCGAATTTAATCCCGCCAAATGCAAAGTCATGAAGATAGGGGAAGGGCACAGAAGACCGCAGACAGAGTATAGGCTAGGTGGCCAAAGACTGCAAACCTCGCTCAAGGAGAAAGATCTTGGGGTGAGTATAACACCGAGCATGTCTCCGGAAGCACACATCAACCAGATAACTGCTGCAGCATATGGGCGCCTGGCAAACTTGAGAACAGCGTTCCGATACCTTAGTAAGGAATCGTTCAAGACACTGTACACCGTGTACGTCAGGCCCATACTGGAGTATGCAGCACCTGTTTGGAACCCGCACTGATAAAGCATGTCAAGAAACTAGAGAAAGTGCAAAGGTTTGCAACAAGGTTAGTGCCAGAGCTAAGGGGAATGTCCTATGACGAAAGGTTAAGGGAAATCGGCCTGACGATACTGGAGGACAGGAGGGTCAGGGGAGACATGATAACGACATATAAAATACTGCGCGGAATAGACAAGGTGGACAAAGACAGGATGTCCCTGGGAGGGGACACAGAAACAAGGGATCACAATTGGGAGCTGAAGACTCAGGTGAGTCACAGGGATGTTAGGAAGTATTTCTTCAGGCACAGAGTTGTTACGAAGTGGAATAGTCTGGCAAGCGAAGTAGTGGAGGCAGGAACCACACAGTTTTAAGACAAGGTATGATAAAACACATGGAGCAGTGAGTGGGAGGACCCAGTAGCGGCCAGTGAAGAGGCAGGGCCAGGAGCTGAATCTCGACCCCTGCAACCACAATTAGGTGAGTACACACACGCACATAGTCCAGCAACTGGCAACTCGAATTTAACCCCGCCAAATGCAAAGTCATGAAGATCGTGGAAGGGCAAAGAAGACCGAAGAGAGATTATAGGCTAGGAGCCAAAAGACTGCAAACCTCGCTCAAGGAAAAAGATCTTTGGGTGAGCATAACACCGAGGACGTCTCCGGAAACACACATTAACCAGATAATTGCAGCCGCATATAGGCGCCTGGCAAACCTGAGAATAGCGTTCCGGTACCTCAGTAAAGAATCGTTCAAGACTTTATACACTGTGTATGTCAGGCACATACTGGAGTACGCAGCACCAGTTTCGAACCCACACCTGGTCAAACACGTCAAAAAATTAAAGTACGAAGGTTTCCAACAAGGCTAGTTCCAGAGCTAAGGGGAATGTCCTACGAAGAAATGTTGAGGGAAATAGGCCTGACGACACAGGACAGGAGGGTTAGGGGAAACATGATAACGACATACAAAACATTGCGAGGAATAGATACGGTGGACAGAAACAGGATGTTCGAGACATGGGACGCAGAAACTAGGGATCACAATTGGATGTTGAAGACCCAGATGAGTCAAAGGGATGTTAGGAAGTATTTCTTCAGAGTTGCCAGGAAGTGGAATAGTTTAGCAAGTGAGGTACTGGAGGCAGGAATCATACATAGCTTTAAGATTAGATGTGATAAAGCTCATGGAGCAGGGAGAGAGAGGACCTAGTAGCACTCAGTGAAGAGGCGGGGCCAGGAGCCGAGTCTCGACCCCTGCAACCACAATTAGGTGAGTACAATTAGGCGAGCACTCGTTATACCTCCTAACACACACACACAAACACACACATGTTAAAACCTCCTCACTTACACACACGTTATATCTCCTCACACACACACACATTTTATACCACCTCTCTCACACACACACATACACACGTTATACCTCCTCACACACATACACACGTTATACCTCCTCACACACACACACACACACACACACACACACACACACACACACACACACACACACACACAGGTTATACCTCTTCTCTCTCACACACACACAGATTATACCTCCTCTCTCTCTCACACACACGCACACACACACACACGGGGCCAGGAGCTGAGTCTCGACCCCTGCAACCACAATTAGGTGAGCACACACACACAAACCTGAGAATAGCATTCCGGTACCTCAGTAAAGAATCGTTCAAGACTTTATACACTGTGTACGTCTGGCACATACTGGAGTACGCAGCACCAGTTTGGAACTCACACCTGGTTAAACTCGTCAAGAAATTAGAGAAAGTGCAAAGGTTTGCAACAAGGCTAGTTCCAGAGCTAAAGGGAATGTCCTACGAAGGTTAAGGGAAATCGGTCTGACAACACTGGAGGACAGGAGGGTCAGGGGAGACGTGATAACGGCATACAAAATGCTGTGTGGAATAGACAAGGTGGACAGAGGCAGGATGCTCCAGAGAGGGGACACAGAAACAAGGGGTCACAGTTGGAAGCTGAAGACTCAGATGAGTCACAGGGATGTTAGGAAGTGTTTCTTCAATTATAATCAGGAAGTGGAATAATCTAGTGAGGTAGTGGAGGCTTTAAAATGAGGTACGATAAAGCTTATGGAGCAGGGAGAGGACCTAGTAGCACTCAGTGAAGTGGCGGGGCCAGGAGCTGAGTCTCAACCCCTGAAACCACAATTAGGTGACTACAATTAGGTGAGTACACACACACAGCTTGTGTAATGCAGTGAAGGTGAGATAATCATTAATTGTTGAACTGAAACTGACCTATGATGCCAGCTGGTGCTGGAGTAGTCAGCTGGTGCTGGAGTAGTCAGCTGGTGCTGGGGTAGCCAGCTGGTGCTGGGGTAGCCAGCTGCTGCTGGAGTAGTCAGCTGGTGCTGGAGTAGTCAGCTGGTGCTGGAGTAGTCAGCTGGTGCTGGAGTAGTCAGCTGGTGCTGGGGTAGTCAGCTGGTGCTGGGGTAGTCAGCTGGTGCTGGGGTAGTCAGCTGGTGCTGGGGTAGCCAGCTGCTGCTGGGGTAGTCAGCTGGTGCTGGGGTAGTCAGCTAGTGCTGGGGTAGCCAGCTGGTGCTGGGGAAGTCAGCTGCTGCTGGGGTAGTCAGCCGGTGCTGGGGTAGCCAGCTGGTGCTGGGGTAGTCAGCTAGTGCTGGGGTAGCCAGCTGGTGCTGGGGAAGTCAGCTGCTGCTGGGGTAGCCAGCTGCTGCTGGGGTAGTCAGCTGCTGCTGGGGTAGTCAGCTGCTGCTGGGGTAGCCAGCTGCTGCTGGGGTAGTCAGCTGCTGCTGGGGTAGTCAGCTGCTGCTGGGGTAGTCAGCTGCTGCTGGGGTAGCCAGCTGCAGCTGGGGTAGTCAGCTGCTGCTGGGGTAGTCAGCTGCTGCTGGGGTAGTCAGCTGCTGCTGGGGTAGTCAGCTGCTGCTGGGGTAGCCAGCTGCTGCTGGGGTAGTCAGCTGCTGCTGGGGTAGTCAGCTGCTGCTGGGGTAGCCAGCTGCTGCTGGGGTAGTCAGCTGCTGCTGGGGTAGTCAGCTGCTGCTGGGGTAGTCAGCTGCTGCTGGGGTAGCCAGCTGCTGCTGGGGTAGTCAGCTGCTGCTGGGGTAGTCAGCTGGTGCTGGGGTAGCCAGCTGCTGCTGGGGTAGTCAGCTACTGCTGGGGTAACCGGCTGGTGCTGGGGTATCCAGCTGGTGCTGGGGAAGTCAGCTGCTGCTGGGGTAGTCAGCTGCTGCTAGGGTAGTCAGCTGCTGCTGGGGTAGTCAGCTGCTGCTGGGGTAGTCAGCTAGTGCTGGGGTAACCGGCTGGTGCTGGGGTATCCAGCTGGTGCTGGGGAAGTCAGCTGCTGCTGGGGTAGTCAGCTGCTGCTGGGGTAGTCAGCTGCTGCTGGGGTAGTCAGCTGCTGCTGGGGTAGTCAGCTGCTGCTGGGGTAGTCAGCTGCTGCTGGGGTAGTCAGCTGCTGCTGGGGTAGTCAGCTGCTGCTAGGGTAGTCAGCTGCTGCTGGGGTAGTCAGCTGCTGCTGGGGTAGTCAGCTGCTGCTGGGGTAGTCAGCTGCTGCTGGGGTAGTCAGCTGCTGCTGGGGTAGTCAGCTGCTGCTGGGGTAGTCAGCTGCTGCTGGGGTAGTCAGCTGCTGCTGGGGTAGTCAGCTAGTGCTGGGGTATCTGGCTGGTGCTGGGGTAGCCAGCTGCTGCTGGGGTAGCCAGCTGCTGCTGGGGTAGTCAGCTAGTGCTGGGGTATCCGGCTGGTGCTGGGGTAGCCAGCTGCTGCTGGGGTAGTCAGCTGCTGCTGGGGTAGTCAGCTAGTGCTGGGGTAGTCAGCTGCTGCTGGGGTAGTCAGCTGCTGCTAGGGTAGTCAGCTGCTGCTAGGGTAGTCAGCTGCTGCTGGGGTAGTCAGCTGCTGCTGGGGTAGTCAGCTGCTGCTGGGGTAGTCAGCTGCTGCTGGGGTAGTCAGCTGCTGCTGGGGTAGTCAGCTAGTGCTGGGGTAACCGGCTGGTGCTGGGGTAGCCAGCTGGTGCTGGGGTAGCCAGCTGGTGCTGGGGTAGCCAGCTGCTGCTGGGGTAGTCAGCTGCTGCTGGGGTAGTCAGCTGCTGCTGGGGTAGTCAGCTGCTGCTGGGGTAGTCAGCTAGTGCTGGGGTAACTGGCTGGTGCTGGGGTAGCCAGCTGGTGCTGGGGTAGCCAGCTGCTGCTGGGGTAGTCAGCTAGTGCTGGGGTAGTCAGCTGGTGCTGGGGTAGCCAGCTGGTGCTTGGGTAGTCAACTGGTGCTGGGGTAGCCAGCTGGTGCTGGGGTAGTCAGCTAGTGCTGGGGTAGCCAGCTGGTGCTGGAGTGGCTAGTTTGGTTGGGGTATCCAGTTGGTGCTGGGGTAGCTAGCTGGTGCTTTGGTAATCAGCTGGTGCTGTAGTCAGCTTGTGCTGGTTTAGTTAGCCGGTTTTGCGGTAGTCGGCTGGTGCTGGGGTAGTCAGCTTGTGCTGGGGTAGTCAGCTGGTGCTGGGGTAGGCAGCTGGTGCTAAGGTAGCTAGCTTGGTAAAGGTATCCAGTTGGTGCTGGGGTAGCTAGCTGGAGCTGGGGTAGCTAGCTGGTGCTTGGGTAATCAGCTGGTGCTGGGGTCAGCTGGTGCTAGGGTAGATAGCTGGTGCTTGGGTAGCTAGCTGGAGCTGGGGTAGCTAGCTGGTGCTTGGGTAATCAGCTGGTGCTGGGGTCAGCTGGTGCTGGGGTAGCTAGCTGGTGCTTGGGTAATCAGCTGGTGCAAGGGGTAGATAGCTGGTGCTGCGGTAGATAGCTGGTGCTGCGGTAGTCAGCTGGTGCTGGGGTAGCCAGCTGGTGCTGGGGTAGCCAGCTGGTGCTGGGGTAGCTAGCTGGTGCTGGGGTAGCCAGCTGGTGCTGGGTAGTCAGCTGGTGCTGGGGTAGCTAGCTGGTGCAAGGGGTAGATAGCTGGTGCTGCGGTAGATAGCTGGTGCTGCGGTAGTCAGCTGGTGCTGGGGTAGCCAGCTGGTGCTGGGGTAATCAGCTGGTGCTGTAGTCAGCTGGAGCTGGGGTAGCTAGCTGGAGCTGGGGAGCTAGCTGGTGCTTGGGTAATCAGCTGGTGCTGGAGTAGTCAGCTGGTGCTGGGGTAGACAGCTGGAGCTGGGGTAATCAGCTGGTGCTGTAGTCAGCTGGAGCTGGGGTAGCTAGCTGGTGCTGGGGTAGTCAGCTGGTGCTTGGGTAGCTTGCTATCGCTGGGGTAGTCAGCTGGTGCTGCGGTAGCTTGCTATCGCTGGGGTAGTCAGCTGGTGCTGCGGTAGCTTGCTATCGCTGGGGTAGTCAGCTGGTGCTGCGGTAGCTTGCTATCGCTGGGGTAGTCAGCTGGTGCTGCGGTAGCTTGCTATCGCTGGGGTAGTCAGCTGGTGCTGCGGTAGCTTGCTATCGCTGGGGTAGTCAGCTGGTGCTGCGGTAGCTTGCTATCGCTGGGGTAGTCAGCTGGTGCTGCGGTAGCTAGCTGGTGCTGGGGTAGCCAGCTAGTGCTGGGGTAGCCAGCTAGTGCTGGGGTAGCCAGCTGGTGCAGGGGCATCCAGCTGGTGTTGGGGTAGCCTGCTAGTGCTTGTGTATCCAGGTGGTGCTGGAGCCACCTGTTCTATCCTCAACAGTTTTGAGTCAATGTTAATTTGTTGTTTTCTGAGAACACTCCCGCGATAACACTCCCGCGATAACACTCCCGCGATAACACTCCCGCGATAACACTCCCGCGATAACACTCCCGCGATAACACTCCCGCGATAACACTCCCGCGATAACACTCCCGCGGTAACACTCCCGTGATAACACTCCCGCGATAACACTCCCGCGATAACACTTCCGCGATAACACGCCCGCGATAACACGCCCGCGATAACACGCCCGCGATAACACGCCCGCGATAACACGCCCGCGATAACACTCCCGCGTTAACACTCCCGCGATAACACTCCCGCGATAACACTCCCGCGTTAACACTTCCCCGATAACACTCCCGCGATAACACTCCCGCAATAACACTCCCGCGATAACACTCCCGCGATAACACTCCCGCGATAACACTCCCGCAATAACACTCCCGCGATAACACTCCCGCGATAACACTCCCGCGGTAACACTTCCCTGATAACACTCCCATGATAACACTCCCGCGATAACACTCCCGCGATAACACTCCCGCGATAACACTATGAACTTATAATTACTTATAACAATTCACTAGCTTACTACCATTAGTTAAAATGATTACGATATAAACATCGATAATAATAGCACATTCTGTACTGAATTTGAGGGCGCTAAATCCGTAGGGATCATGCACAGTCTAAGCATTTATAAACATGTTATATATACTGATATACACCAGTATATATACAGAGATGTAGGTCTCTGTATATTCACCGAGTGATGTACACTTCTCAATGTATATACTCTCATACCTGAAATATAAATTAAAGCATATACACCTAGTTACACACAGATGTGTGTATACACAAATACACATCTCTGGGTGTATATATACTGAAGGATATACACATTTCAGTGTATTTTACCTGTAGGTAGGAGAGTGTAGTGAGGCGACCGTCCTGTTGTAGCTGCTACAACAACAGTGAGGGACAATAAGCTTCGTCAAGCTCGTCAAGCTTCGAGGCTTCGAAGCTTTTCATGAAGCCTTTGAATGAGTCGTTTCTTCGCGGAGTTTTAACATCTTCGTGAACACGTGATTCATACACCCAGCGCTGTATGTTTCTCCTTGTATACACCCAAAATTTAATTCCCAATCTAAAAATTAAAGCATTCCTGACTGGTGGTATACAGGTTGGTTAATAGGGTTTGAAGCCTATCGACTATGCTAGTGTTGCGCGGTAACCTATCCACCGCCAGATAAAAAATTTTTAATACACAAAGAATTCTAACAAATTCTTAACATATATACCCTGAGAGATATGCAGCTGTCAGGGTATATACCCGGTAGGTATACAGGTGACTTGCAGCCCTGATAACTCTCGTGTAGTAGATAGACTTGAAACCCCCAATTCAAAATATTAATCATAATAATCTATATTTCTACATGTACAGACCAGAGCTGACATCAATGACATAATACTATATAGCTGACCTCAATGACATAATACTATATAGCTGACATCAATGACATAATACTATATAGCTGACATCAATGACATAATACTATGTAGCTGACATCAATGACATTGTACTAAATAGCTGACATCAATGACATACTGCTATATAGCTGACATCAATGACATACTACTATATAGCTGACATCAATGACATACTACTATATAGCTGACATCAATGACATACTACTATATAGCTGACATCAATGACATAGTACTATATAGCTGACATCAATGACATACTACTATATAGCTGATATCAATGACATACTACTATATAGCTGACATCAATGACACACTACTATATAGCTGACATCAATGACATATTGCTATATAGCTGACATCAATGACATACTACTATATAGCTGACATCAATGACATACTACTATATAGCTGACATCAATGACATACTACTATATAGCTGACATCAATGACATACTACTATATTGCTGACATCAATGACATACTACTATATAGCTGACATCAATGACATACTGCTATATAGCTGACATCAATGACATACTACTATATAGCTGACATCAATGACATACTACTATATAGCTGACATCAATGACATACTACTATATAGCTGACATCAATGACATACTACTATATAGCTGACATCAATGACACACTACTATATAGCTGACATCAATGACACACTACTATATAGCTGACATCAATGACACACTACTATATAGCTGACATCAATGACATACTACTATATAGCTGACATCAATGACATACTGCTATATAGCTGACATCAATGACATACTACTATATAGCTGACATCAATGACATACTACTATATAGCTGACATCAATGACATACTACTATATAGCTGACATCAATGACATAGTACTATATAGCTGACATCAATGACATACTACTATATAGCTGATATCAATGACATACTACTATATAGCTGACATCAATGACACACTACTATATAGCTGACATCAATGACATATTGCTATATAGCTGACATCAATGACATACTACTATATAGCTGACATCAATGACATACTACTATATAGCTGACATCAATGACATACTACTATATAGCTGACATCAATGACATACTACTATATTGCTGACATCAATGACATACTACTATATAGCTGACATCAATGACATACTGCTATATAGCTGACATCAATGACATACTACTATATAGCTGACATCAATGACATACTACTATATAGCTGACATCAATGACATACTACTATATAGCTGACATCAATGACATACTACTATATAGCTGACATCAATGACACACTACTATATAGCTGACATCAATGACACACTACTATATAGCTGACATCAATGACACACTACTATATAGCTGACATCAATGACATACTACTATATAGCTGACATCAATGACATACTGCTATATAGCTGACATCAATGACATACTACTATATAGCTGACATCAATGGCATACTGCTATATAGCTGACATCAATGACATACTATTATATAGCTGACATCATTCACACACTACTATATAGCTGACATCAATGACACACTACTATATAGCTGACATCAATGACATACTACTATATAGCAGACATCAATGACATACTACTATATAGACATCAATGACATACTACTATATAGCATGACATGACATGACATACTACTATATAGCTGACATCAATGACATACTACTATATAGCTGACATCAATGACATACTACTATATAGCTGACATCAATGACACACTACTATATAGCTGACATCAATGACACACTACTATATAGCTGACATCAATGACACACTACTATATAGCTGACATCAATGACATACTGCTATATAGCTGACATCAATGACATAATACTATATAGCTGACATCAATGACATACTACTATATAGCTGACATCAATGACATACTACTATATAGCTGACATCAATGACATACTACTATATAGCTGACATCAATGACATACTACTATATAGCTGACATCAATGACACACTACTATATAGCCGACATCATTGACATACTATTATATAGCTGACATCAATGACATACTACTATATAACTGACATCAATGACACACTACTATATAGCTGACATCAATGACATACTACTATATAGCTGACATCAATGAGATACTACTATATAGCTGACATCAATGACACACTACTATATAGCTGACATCAATGACACACTACTATATAGCTGACATCAATGACATACTTCTATATAGCTGACATCAATGACATACTACTATATAGCTGACATCAATGACACACTACTATATAGCTGACATGACGTACTACTATATAGCTGACATCAACGACACACTACTATATAGCTGACATCAATGACACACTACTATATAGCTGACATCAATGACATACTACTATATAGCTGACATCAATGACATACTACTATATAGCTGACATCAATGACATACTGCTATATAGCTGACATCAATGACACACTACTATATAGCTGACATCAATGACATACTACTATATAGCTGACATCAATGACATACTACTATATAGCTGACATCAATGACATACTACTATATAGCTGACATCAATGACACACTACTATATAACTGACATCAATGACACACTACTATATAGCTGACATCAATAACATACTACTATATAGCTGACATCAATGACACACTACTATATAGCTGACATCAATGACATACTACTATATAGCTGACATCAATGACATACTACTATATAGCTGACATCAATGACATACTACTATATAGCTGACATCAATGACATACTACTATATAGCTGACATCAATGACACACTACTATATAGCTGACATCAATGACACACTACTATATAGCTGACATCAATGACACACTACTATATAGCTGACATCAATGACACACTACTATATAGCTGACATCAATGACACACTACTATATAGCTGACATCAATGACACACTACTATATAGCTGACATCAATGACACACTACTATATAGCTGACATCAATGGCACACTACTATATAGCTGACATCAATGACATACTACTATATAGCTGACATCAATGACATACTACTATATAGCTGACATCAATGACACACTACTATATAGCTGACATCAATGACACACTACTATATAGCTGACATCAATGACACTACTATATAGCTGACATCAATGACATACTACTATATAGCTGACATCAATGACATACTACTATATAGCTGACATCAATGGCACACTACTATATAGCTGACATCAATGACATACTACTATATAGCTGACATCAATGGCACACTACTATATAGCTGACATCAATGACATACTACTATATAGCTGACATCAATGACATACTACTATATAGCTGACATCAATGACATACTACTATATAGCTGACATCAATGACACACTACTATATAGCTGACATCAATGACATACTACTATATAGCTGACATCAATGACATACTACTATATAGCTGACATCAATGACATACTACTATATAGCTGACATCAATGACATACTACTATATAGCTGACATCAATGACACACTACTATATAGCTGACATCAATGACATACTACTATATAGCAGACATCAATAACATATTACTATACAGAAAGTCCCTTGTTATGAAGAGCATTTTGGGCAAATTAGGTCAATTTTTCTCCCAGGATGCGACCCACACCGGTTGACTAACACCCAGGTACCCTTTTTAGTGCTAGGTGAACCTGGACAGCAGGTATCTTATGGAAACACGTTCTAATGTTTCCTCCCCGTTCCGGGAATCGAACCCCAGACCTCAGTGTGTGAGATGAGTGCTCTACCAATCGAGCTGCGGGACACCAGCATTTTTATGTGTGTTGCTTTACGAAGATTCGACGTATCAGTGAATATTCCCCTTTATCTCTGTCTCCCACTCTTCCTCTCTCTCCCCTCTCCGTCTCTCTCTCTCTCTCTCTCTCTCTCTCTCTCTCTCTCTCTCTCTCTCTCTCTCTCTCTCTCTCTTTCTCTCTCTCTCTGTCTCTCTCTCTGTCTCTCTCTCTGTCTCTCTCTCTGTCTCTCTCTCTGTCTCTCTCTCTGTCTCTCTGTCTCTCTCTCTGTCTCTCTCTCTGTCTCTCTCTCTGTCTCTCTCTCTCTCTCTCTCTCTCTCTCTCTCTCTCTCTCTCTCTCTCTCTCTCTCTCTCTCCTGACATATATGTCGTGCTGAATAGGTAAAATTGGTCAATTAGTAAGAACTCATTTAAAATTAAGATCTTTCTAAAATGCTCTCTTATACGTTTAGAAATTTTTTTCATCTAGGTTAATGTAAAAATTAATAATTATGTTCTAAAAGAACCTTAGAAAACTTACCTAACCTTATTATAACCAGCGCAATATACTCCGGACTGCACACTCTATAAGCCCTCAAAAACATAGTAAGAAATACACTCCTTTTGACTCTAGTCTCATGGTTGGAATATTAGTGAATGTATAAGCACACATTAGTGGCCTTCACAGTTTACAGTATATAGGAAGACCACCAATGTGTGCTCATACATTCACTAATATTCCAACAATGAGACTACAGTCAAAAGGAGTGTATTTCTTACTATGTTTGAGAGAACCTATACAGTGTACAGTCCAGACTTCTTAGACGAAGAAATTGGGAAAATATTGGACATTGGCGTGACACTGGGGTATCCTAAGATGTTTGTGGACTCTGCCTTACTGGCAGCTAAAACACCTTATTTAAAACAGAACCCAAGGTAACGTCCTGGTAAGGAAGTGAAGGTGAGTGAGGCTCTAGTGAGGAAGTGAAGGTGACTGAGGCTCTGGTGAGGAAGTGAAGGTTACTGAGGCTCTGGTGAGGAAGTGAAGGTGACTGAGGCTCTGGTGAGGAAGTGAAGGTGACTGAGGCTCTGGTGAGGAAGTGAAGGTGACTGAGGCTCTGGTGAGGAAGTGAATGTGACTGAGGCTCTGGTGAGGAAGTGAAGATGTGTGTGGCTCTAGTGAGGAAGTGAAGGTGACTGAGGCTGTGGTGAGGAAGTGAAGGTGACTGAGGCTATAGTGAGGAAGTGAAGGTGACTGAGGCACTAGTGAGGAAGTGAAGATGTGTGTGGCTCTAGTGAGGAAGTGAAGGTGACTGAGGCTCTAGTGAGGAAGTGAAGGTGACTGAAGCTCTGGTGAGGAAGTGAAGGTGACTGAGGCTCTGGTGAGGAAGTGAAGATGACTGAGGCACTAGTGAGGAAGTGAAGGTGACTGAGGCTCTAGTGAGGAAGTGAAGGTGACTGAGGCTCTGGTGAGGAAGTGAAGATGACTGAGGCTCTAGTGAGGAAGTGAAGGTTACTGAGGCTCTAGTGAGGAAGTGAAGGTTACTGAGGCTCTAGTGAGGAAGTGAAGGTGACTGAGGATCTGGTGAGGAAGTGAAGGTGACTGAGGCTCTAGTGAGGAAGTGAAGGTGACTGAAGCTCTGGTGAGGAAGTGAAGGTGACTGAGGCTCTGGTGAGGAAGTGAAGATGACTGAGGCACTAGTGAGGAAGTGAAGGTGACTGAGGCTCTAGTGAGGAAGTGAAGGTGACTGAGGCTCTGGTGAGGAAGTGAAGATGACTGAGGCTCTAGTGAGGAAGTGAAGGTTACTGAGGCTCTAGTGAGGAAGTGAAGGTTACTGAGGCTCTAGTGAGGAAGTGAAGGTGACTGAGGATCTGGTGAGGAAGTGAAGGCGACTGAGGCTCTAGTGAGGAAGTGAAGGTTACTGAGGCTCTAGTGAGGAAGTGAAGGTGACTGAGGCTCTGGTGAGGAAGTGAAGATGACTGAGGCTCTAGTGAGGAAGTGAAGGTGACTGAGGCACTAGTGAGGAAGTGAAGGTGACTGAGGCTCTGGTGAGGAAGTGAAGGTGACTGAGGCTCTGGTGAGGAAGTGAAGGTGACTGAAGCTCTGGTGAGGAAGTGAAGGTGACTGAGGCTCTAGTGAGGAAGTGAAGGTGACTGAGGCTCTAGTGAGGAAGTGAAGGTGACTGAGGCTCTGGTGAGGAAGTGAAGGTGACTGAGGCTCTAGTGAGGAAGTGAAGGTGACTTAGGCTCTAGTGAGGAAGTGAAGATGACTGAGGCTTTAGTAAGGAAGTGAAGGTGACTGAGGCTTTGATGAGGAAGTGAAGGTGACTAAGGCTCCGGTGAGGAAGTGAAAGTGACTAAGGCTCTAGTGAGGAAGTTAAGGTGATTGAAGCTCTTGTGAGGAAGTGAAGATGACTGAGGCTCTAGTGAGGAACTGAAGGCGTCTGAGGCTTTATTAAGGAAGTGAAGGTGACTGAGGCTCTGGTGAGGAAGTGAAGATGACTGAGGCTCTAGTGAGGAAGTGAAGGTGACTGAGGATCTGGTGAGGAAGTGAAGGTGACTGAGGCTCTAGTGAGGAAGTGAAGGTTACTGAGGCTCTAGTGAGGAAGTGAAGGTGACTGAAGATCTGGTGAGGAAGTGAAGGCGACTGAGGCTCTAGTGAGGAAGTGAAGGTTACTGAGGCTCTAGTGAGGAAGTGAAGGTGACTGAGACTCCTAGTGTATCGTTTTCTCCGGCTGGGTGGGATGCTGGGTGGTTTAACTGAAATGTATCAAAAACTGCGCAGGTGGGTTGGGGAGGGATTTAATTAGGTGCGAGTCGATGCTTCGCGTGTTATTGCGCATGAGGGACGTGCGGTGTGTTAAATT
Source organism: Cherax quadricarinatus (assembly GCF_038502225.1). NCBI lineage: Eukaryota > Metazoa > Arthropoda > Malacostraca > Decapoda > Parastacidae > Cherax > Cherax quadricarinatus. The sequence goes on from NC_091348.1 coordinate 222,901, forward strand.
ATGTACCTTGGAAAAGGCGGGTATAGGGAGAGTCGTGGCACGAGTTGTGGGAATGTACCCCATGTATGCATGGAGTGATATTTGGGGGCGGGTTCAACTATTGCGTCTACCTGCTCATGTACGAGAAGTGGTTTTTAAGTTTTTCCATGGGATCCTGCCGTCCAGGGTATTGTTGTATAACAGGAGTTTGGGGGAGGACCGGGGTTGTGCGGGGTGCAGGGTGGAGGAGTCTGCTTTCCACGTTGTGTATTTCTGTGAGACTTTAGGTATGGTATGTGAGTGGTTCAGTAGGGTTTTACGCTTAGTGGGGGATGAGGAGGGTTGTCGGCGCTCCGGGCGTTGAGTTTTGATGTAGGTGGGGTTGACATGTGCGTACAACGTGCAGTGACGTACGTTGTGGCCGATTATATTTACGTGTCATGGGCTATGAGGTAGGTCGAGGGTAACAGTAGGATTCGGGTTTTAGCGGGGACGATTTTTAGGACAAAATGTCGTAATAGGTTGGTATATGAGGGGAGCTGGGAGAGAGACTTCCCGTCAGCGTATAAAGCCTTGGAGTTACGTGATTTGAGATTGTTGTGAGGTTCAGGGGTAATCTAACGTGCTGGTCAGCAGTGTCTAATTGTGTATGTCAGGTGAGTGAGTGTCAGGTGACAAGATACAAGAGAGTAGCAGCCCAGCCACCGTGGAGAGAAGACGTCGTCGTTCCCGCTCTTCAGCTGAGCAACTCTGAACACTGTTGCTCGAGAATTTACTTGGGTTATCCTGAGTAGTTCTTCACCAGAGCTGAGAGGAGACTTGCTTGCAGTCACTTCGAGCCCCATCCCATCAAGAGGGTAAGGCGGTGACTTGCTTGCTTGTTCACCCCTCTCATCCCCATCCCCCCATCCTTCCCCATCCTCCCCCCACCCATACATCAACACTGGCCCACACACTTAACACACTACATACATTGCTATCCTTCTGACTGTCCTATCTTCTTATTTTTCGGCAACTTCGCTTTGGCGAGTTAACACAAGGCATTTTGACCATCTGGTAGCCCGTGTGGTTTTTTAAAATCCAGCCGATCTTTGCCTTGGGCCCTTTCCCCTCACTACTCGAGGGTAGGCTATCTTAGGAGCTGACCTTCATAAGTCAGCTGAAATAGGATGTTAGGCTAACATTAAGGAAAGATACCTTTTTGTTAAGCAACTCCTCTGCCAGATGCTCCTTCCTAGGCATCATGGCGAGGATTCGTGTAAGATTACTCAACTGTTGCTCCAGTGGATGTTTTTAAAACCCACGCTGGAGCAGTACTTCTCCTCTCTTCGGAAGAAGAGTTACTTCAACTCCTAAAGCATGAAAAACTGAGGACATGATGACAGCTATCTCAGAGGACTGGATGAAACCGACATGAAGATTGAGACACTTCTATGGGAATCTTTATTCAGTTTCGCCACGCCTTCATCAGTCCAATACAAAGCAAGGAGAGGAGGAGAATGAGGTAATCCTCAACCTGACAGCTGATCAAGCTCAGAGGACTGTGTTTGTGGCCAGAATCAACAGTTTTATGAAACACAGCACTGTTAATGAAATTGTTGATAACATTAATGCCGAGAATTCTGACCTTAGGGCTGTAGAAGCACACAAATTCTCGAATCACAACAACAATAAGGTAACTTTAAAATTAATACTCGAGACACCTGAGGAGGCCAAACTTGTGTGTCAAAATGGCTTCAAATGTTTTAGTACCAGATGCACATCTGACCAAATTTCTATGGAACGTTTTGTCAGTGTGACACAATGTTTCAAGTGTTATGCCTTTGGTCATAACAACAACAAATGCAGTACACAAGGGCAAATTTGTAGCATTTGCTCTGGCCAACATTCCTATCGTGATTGTACCAATAAAAATTCACCTAAATGTGTCCTCTGTAATGGAAAACATCATGCTGTTTCTGCTATTTGTCCAGAAAGAAAAAAGGAAATGCAGAAAATTCTTGACGCCAAGAAACTATCCACTTCTAAGAAGACCACTCCCCAGGCACCGCCAACCATGTCCCAAGCTTCCTTCCCAGCTCTGCCTGGATCAAGTGGGACTCCTCAGGTCTCTACCAATGGTTCCAATGTTTGGAATTCTGCCCCTCTTGGAGCGCCCCAATCTAACCCTCACTTACAACAGACACAACAACAAGGTTCAGTCGCATCTCATGTGTCTCAGGTATCCACAGACGGGGATATAACGAGAGCACAACTAATGTACTTGGTGGCCAAAGACACAGCAGGTGGTGATATTCAACTCTGCTCTCGTGTTTTAAATGATCTGTTAATGGCTAATGGGATTACTCCCATCATTATCCCTGAAAATGTGAAGGCCATTATGACCCAGCCTTCTAATAACAAGAAGTATGTACCATACTCTACACCTAAAAAGAAGCCTAAGTCATCCCTGGCCCAGGGATCGTCCTCCTCGCAAACTCAGGTTGTCAACTCCTCTCAACCCGATAAGTCAACACCTGAACATAACAATGCCCCAGAAAGTGGTGCCTACTCTCTCGCTATTGTAGCTGAACCTGTTGAACAGGAACTTTCCCAAGGTAACTCACCTTGCCTATCTAATATTCACTTGGAGCCTACACAGTCTCCCATTAACTCTCACGAGCCTCTGCTTCCTGAAACTGAGAATAGCATACCTCAGTTTTATGATGATGACTCTAACGACTCTAACGATTCTAACGACTCTAACGATTCTAATGAGTCTGTTAATATTACTGCCTCTAGTGAAGATGATGGCATTTTTAATACACAAGCATCCACACAAAAGTTCTCTCCTCCACTTGACGAGTCCAGCAGGAATAGTGTAGATACAACACATGACATTACTTGCAGGCGTTCAGAACGCAGTGTACGATCGAAGAATAAGAAATAATGGGGATTACAATCTTCCAACTTAATGTTAAACATTTCTTTAATAACCGTTACCTTCTTGAGGTTGAACTACATAACTATAATCCCGATGTTATACTTTTGAACGAGACAGCTGCAAGAGTTGATCAACATATTAAATTACGTGGATACTGTACTGTTGAAAAATCGAGAGGACCGTTTAGTGGTGTAGCCATCTTGGTTAAATTAGGATATACATTTAAAAATATTCATGTGGATGAAGATAACATTCTTGCAATAGAACTAACAACGTCGCATGGACAACTAGTAATAGGAACTGGATATTTTCCCCCGAGACAGCCATATATAGAGTCAATTCCTCTACATAGGATATTAAGCAGAAATATTCCAACAATACTAGCTGGAGATTTTAATGCTCATCACCCTGCCCTCTTTAACTGTGGAGCTGGTATTCCACTGGGTGACTTAAAAGGAAAACAACTCTTTAATATCATGACAGCTAGAAACTTGTCATTTCAAGGCCCATTCTTCAAATCGTACATCGGACCTCATCCAGGAACACCAGATATTGTACTGACAAACAGAGACTGTGACATCTTTCACTGTCGTATATCTCCTGGTGGAAACGTAGGATCTGACAATATCCCTGTTATAATACAACTACAAGCTTCTCCATTTAGAATACCTGTACCTCCTAAACCCAATCTTAACACCCTAGGATTTGACCCCTTCAGGGCATATCTGGGTGAAGATGAAATTGTGTCTTTGGAAAATCTACCTTCCAGTGCAATTGATGATGCAATCAGGTCCCTGCACAATCGAATAATTGAAGCTACCAATGCAACTTGCCAATTAGCTTCCACAAAGATATACCAACAATACAAACCTACTAGAGAAATTAGAGACACTTTAAGAAATTATCAAGCAGAATGTCGAAGGCATCTTCAAACGCGACAACCACCAGCAGCTACACTGCACCGATTAAGGCACGAATTAATTAACATGATTAGTCAACACAAACGAGACATATGGAAATTTCTAGTTCTTCAAGCTAATCAATATAAACGTGAACCAGCAAAATTTTGGAGTAAGATCCGACAACTTTTAGGGGCAAAGCACAAGGCTCCTAACTACCTAGTTCATACCTTCACTGATGAGGATGATGAAGATGTTGAAATTAAACTTGACGATCCACAGGACCAGACTAATTTGATGGGTGATGTATGGGAGAAAATTCTCTCTCACAATAACAGTCGTCAATTTAATAATAATCATTATCAGTTAGTAAATGAATGGAGAGATGAGAACTTGGATGATCTACAACCACTACCTACCATCGATACTTCAACTCTTGAAGATACCCACCCGCTTACTAGACCTATTACATTACTAGAGATGAGTCAGGTTATTGGAAGAATGAGAAATAGAGCCCCTGGCCTTTCTGGAATAACAATGAAACAAATAAAGTACCTACCTAGAAATTGCAAACAGTCCTTGGTAAATATCTTTAATGCCATCTTGGCCTCAGGACATTTTCCAGTTGTTTTTAAGACTGCTAGAATGATCTTTCTTGCTAAGCCCAATAAAGATATCCACCAACCTGGGAACTATAGACCTATATCTTTACTTGAAGTCACTGGAAAAGTTCTTGAAAAAGTCATTTCCAACAGATTGAATTACTATATGGAGTTTAATCACTTGTTTACTGAAAAACAATTTGGCTTTAGAACACATAGAGGTACCAATCATGCAATAAATGTTATTTTTGACACTGTAGCAAGTCTAAAACAGCAGGGCAATCTTGCCTTAATTGCCACCAGAGATGTTCATAAAGCTTTTGATAGCTTATGGCATGATGGCCTTATATACAAACTCATTGACCTACCAGACCATAACTGGACTTTTCTCAGAGTAATTTATAATTTCTTAACTCAAAGAAAAATCATTCCCACCTTTCATGGCAAGTCGACAGAACCTTTTATACCGACGGCTGGTGTCCCACAAGGTTCTTGTCTCAGTCCACTTCTGTTTAACATTTATGTGAATGACCTTCCTCAACCAGAGTTTAATGACACAATTGTGACACAGTTTGCAGATGATGTTATTCACGTCGTCTCATCAACTCCAGTAACAGGAAAATACAAGTATGAGAGAGTCATAGAAAAAATGAATATTGAACTTCGTCGAACATCTAATTGGGAGAAGAAATGGAGAATTATGACTAATCCTGACAAGGTCCTTGCTAGCACGATAGGATGTTTTGCATCAACCATCGAAGATAAAGGGGGTATCTCCATCAGAGGTACACCTGTAGCCATTAGAAACCCTAACAAGATCTTGGGATATGAAATAGACAGGCTGCTCCACTCAACATCTCATGTAACTAAAAAGATCAACACAGCCAAAGCCGGTCTTAGCAGACTCTTTCGATTCAATCAAGCCCCTCAACATGTCAAAAAACATCTGTATAAAATGATAATAAGACCTATACTTGAATACCCTTGTGTCCCAATGTCATTAACAACAAAGACCAACATGCTACGGTTACAAAGGGTCCAGAATAGAGCTCTTCGCTTTATTACCGATACCAGGAGGAGAGACAGAGTTAAAATGGCAGATTTACACACACAGCAAGAGATTACTGCCATAAATGTACGCATTGACACTCTAAAAAAGAAACAACTTTATACAATGCAAGAACTGTACATGCCAGAAAGAGAACATCCTATACAAGTGATAAATACCACCGATTACACCATCAATACTCCGCCTCACAGGACTCAAAGAATGACTCTCCCACAGAGGGTTCGTCGTTTTATTCATAAAGATGATTACCCTCGACCCATGATTTTGAGTAACTTACCTGACGAAGAAGATTGGATACCACCAGAACCCTTCTATGTATACTGAGAAAATCATCGCCCCCAATTAGGGAGACATCTTAAATAACTTTCTAATGTAAAATTATGCTATTGACTATTGTTGGACACCACCATTAAGAAGCTATTGTCACGAACTTATAAACTGGCCAGAAAATCATTGCCTTTCCTGTCGTATAAATATCTGTTGTGCAACTGCGAAAAAAAAAAAAAAAATGCAATTGCAACTTGTATAATTACTACCAATTCAGAGTCATGTAGTTATATACCTATTATATCTATGTGACTCTGATGGGTTAGTGTTATACCTCTTAAAGAATATCTTATTAAATCACATACACTTTTTAATTTGCACCAAAGTGGTTGGGCCACTTACCTTTTATATCCTACCTCTCCCCCCCCTCCCACCCTTTTCCAATATTTCCATCCTTACCCATCCTTCTTCCTTACCCATCTTACCAAAGCTCTGGTCATCATCAGAAGAAGAAGGTGAGTGAATGTTGTGTGATCTCGTGAATTATGTGACTCCTGTGTGATGGTGACGTCGATATATCTGTTAAGGCTTTGTGTATACAGCTTGTAGGAATGTATCGCCGTCGTTTATGCCTCGATACAAGTCAATGGTGTATATTTGAATTATGATGTGCTTCCAGCACAGATGATTGTTTCTTATTTTATGTTTATACTTTATGCCGTGTTATAGTGTGTTTTTCAATAGCACTATATGAGTCTATACAAGTGTTTTATTATATTGGATGTTTTTTATGACCTACAGTGTTATCCTATTCCACCTTTGAATTGTAAATATCTATTCTTAGTCAATGATAAGATCTCGTGTTAGTTGCCTAAACTAATGTTTGAGTATTGTTGTGCTCTTTTAGGCGCCTGAGATCTTAGATATAAGTCCTGGATACTTGTGTGTTGGCAGGCGGAAGCCATGACCAGTTATATGCCAGCTGTAGTATCATGTATGATACGTGTTGTGAATGTGTATATGTGTAGTTTGTGTGCTTGTTTTCGTCAAATTCATTTTTCGTATAGTCTTTTTAATTTCCTGAACTCGATGTGCATTTTGGACAGTCTTGTTTATATCCTTGTAATGTTGTATTCTTTTACTATCTTTATATAATTTTGTTATTTATGTTTTAAATAAAATAAAAAATAATAATAATAATATAAATGGAAAGTCCTAAATGCTCTGCATGACTGCTGGATTTCCACTAAGGTTCGAAACATTGCTACTTATTTAGCGGTATAAACCTCGGTGATAAATACCGTCAAATTGGTTAAGATACGTGAGCAAACACTAGAACAGTCCCAGGACCGAAACTTTTTCGGTCCTGGGACCTTAATCAGGGTTCCAGGACCGAAACTTTTTCTAATATGTCCTGGTATTTACTCAAGTGTCTTTCTTAACCTATTTATTTTTTTGTAACCACCTGTAACCAATGTTGTCTTTATTGGAAATAAAGACTTAAAATTGCCCTAAGGGGCAGGAGTTGGTCAAGAGCGTTCCTAAAGGGGGTAGAGAGGGATAGAGGTGTCACGTGGTGTCTGGTGGCAAGATATTACCAGTGTCACGTGGTGTCTGGTGGCAAGACAGTACCAGTGTCAAGAAGAAAAACCTCTCTGTAGGCTTCAAGTGCATGACCTTGAACATTAATGGATTGCGATCTGAGAGAAAGTGTGTATGGTTTAGTGAATATTTGGTGCGCAGTAGTGTTGATGTGGTGTTCGTGTAGGAACACAACTACAGACCAGGCTATGAGTTGAAGGTGAATGGGTATAATGTGTATGTGGAGCATGCGACAAGGTTGAAAGGAGAAATTGCCATCCTGGTAAGGGAAGCTAGCCCGTTCGTAGTGAGGCATTGTGAGGGTGGGGAGGGGAGGGTGATTCGTGTAGATGGGTGGTGGGGTAGGATACAGATGAGTTTGGTGTGTGTGTATGGTCCGGCAGAGGGAGATGTATATCAAAATGGTATACAATACCGACAGGTTGGTAGGTAAGACACAAAGGCAACAGTTAGGCAGATGGAGATGTACGCATTAAGAATAAATTTGTGAAGGAAGTCCTAGTATATTATTTGTGTGCCTTGCCGGGTGTAGCTGTAATTGGTGGTGATTGGAATTGTGTGATAGGCGCAAGGACGTGGAACCTAGAGGAGCAGGGTAATGTTCAGGGATTTTGGGGGAATTATTAAATGGGGTGGGGCTAATGGACGTTGGGGGGGGTGGGGTTGAAGAGCATACATTTGTACGTGCCCCGAACAGTAATAGTGAGCAGAGTGCGTATGGTGGACGCGGTTTTTTCGGATCATAGGGGAGTACTGGTGGACCTAGAATGGGAGGGATTGCCTAGAAGGGGTCAAAGTTATTGAAAGTTAAATGTGAAGCTGTTGCAGGGAGAGGAATGTCGTCAGTCTTTTGTGCAATTGTGGGAACTGTTGGTGGATGAGGCGCCGGGGGATGATGCTCTGGTAAGTTGGTGGGATTCGGTGGCTAAAACACGTATCAGAGAATATTATATTTGTCGTGGGAGGGAATTTAATCGGTTTAAGTATGGGTTTCAAAGATATCTTGAAGGGCAGCTGCGTGACTGTTATGCACGAGGAGCAGCAAGTTATCCAGTGCAAGAAATTGAGGGTTTAAAGGAGAGTATTAAGGTATTGCAGAACGAGCGTTTTGATGGTGCGTGAATTATGGGAGGATTGGAAGAAGTGCTATGGGGTGATCGGCCGTCAGCTTGCTTGTTAAGGGGCCAGAGAAAGAGGAGAGTGGCGACGGAGATGATGGGGTTAAACGTACATGTAGGGATGGAAGGGTATAAAGTGGATATGTAGATGCTTGGTTTAAGTCATATATGCAAAGTGTGGGCATTCGTGAGGTGGCATTACGGGAAATGGGAGGGTATGTACAGTGTGAGCTTGACGGTCAAGATCAGGAGTTATTAGGAGGGCCGATTACGGAGTGTGAGATTTGGCAGGCGTTGTCAGGTGTGAGCTTGGGAAAGGCGCCGGGTATAGATGGGCTGCCAAATGATTTTTACGTAAAGAATTGGGGGTTCTGAATGTTTTTTTTTAGTAAGGTTGTTTAACTTACTTAAGGCGTCTGCGGTAATTGGAGAGCAGCAACGGACGGCTGTTGTGGTGTTGGTACCGAAAGGAGAGCAATCAACGGTAATGGATTATCGGGCTCTTTCGCTTATGTGTGGAGATTATAAGTTGTTTGCGAGAATATTAGGGAACAGAATCAAGAGGGTGATAGGTAAGGTAATTGATAGGGGGCAATATGGGGTGCCAGGAAGGTCAATGTACGAAGGGCATGGCATGATCCGAGAATTTATAGAGAAAAGGGGGGAGTTGGGTGATGGGGGTGTTTTGGCGCTGGATTGGAAGGCTGCTTATGATAGTGTGGAAAGGGAAGCGTTGTGGAGTTTCATGCGTTGGCAAGGTTTCGGGGAAGAAATAATATCTTGGGCAAAATTATTGTGTCAGGGGGCGTCGATGAGGGTGCAGGTTAACGGAAGGCTAGGAGTTAAAATACAGATGCGACGGAGACTGCACCAAGGTTGTCCACTATCGCAAATATTGTTTGCATGTATACAGGATCCATTTTATAGGGGGGGTTCGGAGGTGTGTTGAAGGAGGTGAGGAGGGTAATGACCTGGGGGGGGGGCTGGTATCGTAGGATATGTGGATGACACTACTGTTTTGGTGAGGGGTAGTGAGGACTTGCTTAGGGTGGGTAAGGTGGTGGACGTGTTTGGGGAGGCTTCAGGGATGAAAATTAATGTTGAGAATGTTTCTGGACCTAAGGGATAGTACACATGGGGATGAGGTGGTAGGGGGTGGGTGGAGTGTAGTGGATCAACTATTGATATGTAGGATAGTTTATGTGAGAGATACACGGGCGGCTCAAGAGGTAAATTCAGTGCGAATAGTGGATGGAGTATTGAAAAGACTTGGTGGTTTGAGGGCGGCGCAACTAACGCTGCATCAAAGAGTAATAATGACGAACGTGCTATTGTACAGCAAGTTATGGCATGTGGTTGTCATGTACCCGCTGATGTGACGTGAGGTAAAATGTTTACAACATGGAGTTTTTAGGTTTATATGGGGATCGGGTTGGGGCTTATACCTCTGGAAAAAGGGTTGATGAGCGTGTACCTAAAACGAAGTTTTATAAGGGAGGGGGGCGGGAGGGCAGGTGGACTTGTGAGAGTATGTAAGGATATACAACGGTGGTGGGGAAGAGGGTAGGAATTTAATAGTTGGTGACGCCATGTTGAGAGTTTTAATGACAGTGAGGGATCCGTCGTGTATTAAATTGCGGGTCCTCGAAGGAGTGGACGGTAGGTCAGTGGTGGCTGCTGTTGAAGAGACATATCTTACGTATGGAATTTGTGCATGGGGCTCAACAACAGTTAACCATCTCAGACCACTAATTACCCAACAAAAGGCTGCAGTTAGAATGATAACAAATTCTCACTACAGGCAGCACACTCCACCAATATTCAATACACTAAACCTACTCACCATACAAAACATCCATACTTATTACTGCACCTATTACATACATAGAACACTTAACTCTGATATTAACCCTCCCCTCAAACATCTCCTTGCCAACCTCAACAGAACACATGACCATAACACAAGGCACAGATCACTCTTTGATGTTCCTCGTGTTCATCTCACACTATGCAAAAACTCAATGCACATAAAAGGCCCTAAAATCTGGAATTCATTACCTGTAAATATAAAAGAAACACTACCTGTTTATAAATTCAAGTCTCTACTCAAAGATCACTTACTCACCCAAAACCAAATAAATACTGAATAACTGAACCTTATAAATTGTATATCTTAAATGTTTCTCACAATTATATCACATAAATGTTAAACCTAAAACCCAATCTAACTTTATTATTTTTTAAATACACTACCTAACAGAATCCTTCATATGACCTGTCTTTGTAATACTCACTTGTGCTTTATAGTAATCTGTTTACATTAATGTTTTATCACTGACTTCATCATTGCTTAATTAATCTTAAGTTAATTTTAAGCCAGCCCGTAATGCTATGCATAGTATAAGTGGCTTTGGCATACTGCTCTTATCTGTATTTTTTTGTACCTCTGTATGTGTGCACAAATTTATAATATAATAATAATAATAATAATAATAATATAATAATAATAATATAATAATGCGTGGAGCGAAATATGGACGCGTCTAAAGCAATTGCGTGTAAAACCGGGTGTTCGGGAGGTAATGTTTAGATTTTTACATGGGATTTTGCCATCTGGGGTTGTCCTATTCAACAGGAGGATAAGGGAGGGAGGGGAATGTAGAGCGTGTGGAAGCATGGAGACAATTTATCATGCGGTATATTTTTGTGACTGTATAGAAGTTGTGCGGGTCTGGTTAGGAAAGGTGTTTAGGTTAGTGGGTGGGGGAGGGTTGCAGGTGTTGCGGGCTTTAAGTTTGGATATAGGTGGGGTGAGTAAGATGGTGTTAATGCAGTGACGTATTTGGTCACGGATTTTATTTACACGTCATGGGCCATGAGGGAGGTGGGCGTGGATGAAAGGATAAAAGTGTTAGCTGCGACATTTTACAGAATTAAGTGTCGTAATAGGGAAGTTTACGGAGGGAGTTGGGAGACTGCTTTTACTGAGGGCTATCGGAGTTTTAGGTTGAGGGATTTATGGGATTTCCGTGCAATGTAAGGGGTTGCGGCGGGCTGGCTTCCCGATAAGGATAGTGTGAAAGGGTTTTGTGTGGAAGAGAATGAATATAGTACTGAGACATAAGTACCTTTGACTGTGTGATGAGCGAGTTGTGTGTGGTGGACGATACAAGTTTTTTAACTTTAAATTTAATTGTGATTCATAAAGGACAACAGATGTCGTAGTGAGATGGAATATTATATATATGAAACGAATCTTTTGGTATGTGTGTAATGAAATGTGGGTGCACTGTGTGACTGCAAAACCTATATTAAACAAGAGGTACTGAGTGTGGGAGGAAGGCATCAGTTTTTTTCGAAGTATGGCATTTGATGTTATGAGGTGATCCTTTCTTCAGTCTTGGTATGTGTTCACCTCCAAGGATGTTATGAGGTGATCCTTCCTTCATTCTTGGTATGTGTTCATCTCCAAGGATGTTATGAGGTGATCCTTCCTTCAGTCTTGGTATGTGTTCACCTCCAAGGATGTTATGAGGTGATCCTTCCTTCAGCCTTGGTACGTGTTCACCTCCAAGGATGTTATGAGGTGATCCTTCAGTCTTGGTACGTGTTCACCTCCAAGGATGTTATGAGGTGATCCTTCAGTCTTGGTACGTGTTCACCTCCAAGGATGTTATGAGGTGATCCTTCAGTCTTGGTACGTGTTCACCTCCAAGGATGTTATGAGGTGATCCTTCAGCCTTGGTACGTGTTCACCTCCAAGGATGTTATGAGGTGATCCTTCAGTCTTGGTACGTGTTCACCTCCAAGGATGTTATGAGGTGATCCTTCCTTCAGTCTTGGTATGTGTTCACCTTCAAGGATGTTATGAGGTGATCCTTCAGTCTTGGTATGTGTTCACCTTCAAGGAGTCAGATCACCAAGAAAGTCAACACTGGCCAAGGATTGCTATGTCAATGACTGCTGGTAATGGAAAACCTGGAAGACGTTGTATAGTATGAGTTATGTACTTATTCTCTATCTTCGCATCTTATATAATGCTCTGAAAGGCAGATAAAGCACACCTGAAACTACTTCACAACACAACAAATAAGTAAATGTGTTGCATAACAAATCACCTGAAGTACCTGGTTGTTTCATATTAAGTGAAGAATCCCTTTATCAAAAATGTCATGCAGTAACGGGACTACTTACGATGGAATAGCGAATCCCTGAGTAAAGCTCATTTCCTGTACCTACGAAGAGCTCACTACTCGTACCTTTGTAGAGCTCACTTCTCGTACCTTTGTAGAGCTCACTTCTCGTACCTTGTAGAGCTCACTTTTCGTACTTATTGCTCAGTTTTTGTCATGTTTAATGTATATCAGGATGGAGGATCCATGAAAGATAACAGTCACCGACATAGAGCAGCACATACACCAACACAAGCACATGCACCAACACAAGCACATGCAACAATACAAGCACATGCACCAACACAAGTACATGCACCAACACAAGCACATGCACCAACACAAGCACATGCACCAACACAAGCACATGCAACAACACAAGCACATGCACCAACACAAGCACATGCACCAACACAAGCACATGCACCAACACAAGCACATGCACCAACACAAGCACATGCAACAACACAAGCACATGCAACAACACAAGTACATGCACCAACACAAGCACATGCACCAACACAAGCACATGCACCAACACAAGCACATGCAACAACACAAGCACATGCACCAACACAAGCACATGCAACAACACAAGCACATGCACCAACGAAAGCACATGCAACACAAGCACATGCACCAACACAAGCACATGCACCAACACAAGCACATGCACCAACGAAAGCACATGCAACACAAGCACATGCACCAACACAAGCACATGCACCAACAGAAGCACCAACAAAAGCAAATGCACCAACACAAGCACATACACCAACACAAGCACATGCACCAACACAAGCACATGCAACAACACAAGCACATGCAACAACACAAGCACATGCAACAACACAAGCACATGCAACAACACAAGCACATGCAACAACACAAGCACATGCACCAACACAAGCACATGCAACACAAGCACATGCAACAACACAAGCACATGCACCAACACAAGCACATGCACCAACACAAGCACATGCAACAACACAAGCACATACAACAACACAAGCACATGCAACAACACAAGCACATGCAACAACACAAGCACATGCACCAACACAAGCACATGCAACACAAGCACATGCAACAACACAAGCACATGCACCAACACAAGCACATGCAACAACACAAGCACATGCAACAACACAAGCACATGCAACAACACAAGCACATGCAACAACACAAGCACATGCAACAACACAAGCACATGCAACAACACAAGCACATGCAACAACACAAGCACATGCACCAACACAAGCACATGCAACAACACAAGCACATGCATCAACACAAGCACATGCACCAACACAAGCACATGCAACAACACAAGCACATGCAACAACACAAGCACATGCACCAACACAAGCACATGCAACAACACAAGCACATGCAACAACACAAGCACATGCAACACAAGCACATGCACCAACACAAGCACATGCAACAACACAAGCACATGCACCAACACAAGCACATGCAACAACACAAGCACATGCACCAACACAAGCACATGCAACAACACAAGCACATGCACCAACACAAGCACATGCACCAACACAAGCACATGCAACAACACAAGCACATGCAACAACACAAGCACATGCAACAACACAAGCACATGCAACACAAGCACATGCACCAACACAAGCACATGCACCAACACAAGCACATGCAACAACACAAGCACATGCACCAACACAAGCACATGCAACAACACAAGCACATGCACCAACACAAGCACATGCACCAACACAAGCACATGCAACAACACAAGCATATGCAACAACACAAGCACATGCACCAACACAAGCACATGCAACAACACAAGCACATGCACCAACACAAGCACATGCAACAACACAAGCACATGCAACAACACAAGCACATGCAACAACACAAGCACATGCAACAACACAAGCACATGCAACAACACAAGCACTTCTCCACTTCGCCATGGACAATAGAGAAAATGAAGAACAACAAGTGCTATTTAGAAAAAAGAAGAAAAACCTAGATGTGTGTATGTATATATATGTATGTACTTCCCTGGGTGGTTGCTGTCTACCTACCTACTACCAACAATATATATACATATATATATGTGTGTTTGTATTCACCTAATTGTAGTTGCAGGGGTCGAGACTCAGCTCCTGGCCCCTCCTCTTCAATGAACGCTGCTAGGTCCTCTCTCTCCCTGCTCCATGAGTTTTATCATACCTCGTCTTAAAGCTATGTATGGTACCTGCCACCACTACATCGCTCGCCAGACTGTTCCACCTCTTGACCACTCTATAACAGAAGAACTGCTTCCTAACATGCCTGTGACTCATCTGAACTCATCTGAGTCTTCAACTTCCAAGAGTGACCCCTTGTTTCTGTGTCCCCTCTTTGGAACATCTTGTCTCTGTCGACCTTGTCTATTCCACGCAGTATTTTGTATGTCGTTATCATGTCTCCCCTATCCCTCCTGTCCTCCAGTGTCGTCAGGCCGATTTCCCTTAACCTTTCTTCATAGGACATTCCCCTTAGCTCTGGAACTAACCTTGTCGCAAATCTTTGCAATTTCTCTAATTTCTTAACGTGCTTGACCCGGTGCGGGTTCCAAACTGGTACTGCATACTCCAGTATGGGCCTGACGTACACGGTGTACAGTGTCTTGAAAGATTCCTTACTTAGGCATCGGAATGCTAATCTCAGGTTTGCCAGGCACCCATATTCTGCAGCAGTTATCTGGTTGATGTGTGCTTCCGGAGACATGTTCGGTGTTATAATCACTCTAAGATCTTTCTTTTTGAGCGAGGTTTGCAGTCATTTGCCACCTAGCCTATACTCTGTTTGCGGTCTTCTTTGCCCTTCTCCAATCTTCATGACTTTGCATTTGGCAGGGTTGAATTCGAGAAGCCAGTTGCTGGACCACATGTCCAGCCTGTCCTGGTCTCTTTGAAGGTCTGCCTAATCCTCATCTGATTTAATTCTCCTCATTAACTTCACATAATCTGCGAACATGCACACTTCTGAGTCTATCCTTTCCACCATGTCATTCACATAAACCAAAAACAGCACTGGTCCTAGGACCGACCCCTGTGGGACCCCGCTCGTCACAGGTGCCCATTGTGATACCTCATCACGTACCATTTATTTATTTATTAATTTGAACATGATACGGTGAAGTTCAAAGGAATACAGTTATTACAGTGCAACATGCCAAATCACCTTGTATGCAGAGCATTATGTGCAGGCTTAAAATTAACTTAAGATTAACTAAGCAATGATATATTAAGTTGTAAAAACATTATTGTAAACAGATAACAATTTAGCACAAATGAGTATTACAAAGACAGGTCATATGGTCATTTCCTGTGTTGCTGAGCATTCAGTAGAATGGAGTATTCTGTTAGGTAATGTAATTAAAAAATAAAGTTTGATTGGGTCACAGGTTAGACATTTATGAGATACAGTAATGAGAAACATTTACGAGATACAATTTATGAGATACAATTATTCAGTATTTATTTAGTTGTGGGTGAGTAAGTGATTTTTGAGAAGAGACTTGAATTTATAAACAGCGTTTCTTTTATATTCACAGGTAATGAATTCCAGATTTTAGGGCCTTTTATGTGCATTGAGTTTTTGCATAGCGTGAGATGGACTCGAGGAACATCAAAGAGTGATCTGCGCCTTGTGTTATGGTCATGTGTTCTGTTGAGGTTGATAAGGAGACGTTTGAGGGGAATGTTTATATCAGAGTTAAGTGTTCTATGTATGTAGTAGGTGCAGTAATAAGTATGGATGTTTTGTATTGTGAGTAGGTTTAGAGTTTTGAATATTGGTGGAGTGTGCTGCCTGTAGTGGGAATTTGGTATCATTCTGACTGCAGCCTTTTGTTGGATAATTAAAGGTCTGAGATGGTTTATTGTTGTTGAGCCCCATGCACAAATTACATAAGTGAGTGATATAGGGCCAGGAGGGCTGACTGTGGAACATAGTACCGTATCTTCGATAGTATGCCTACGGTCTTGGAATTTTTTTTGGAAATTTGTTGTATATGTGTTTGAAACTTGAGTCTATTATCAAGGTGGATTCCTAAGAATTTTAGGTGATCCGTTTATCATTATGTTATGAGGGACATCTGTAGCTCTGTTACCAAACTGAATGTAGTAGGTTTTGTCAATGTTTAGTGTAAGTTTGTTAGTACTCATCCAGGTAGATATTTTCTGTAATTCGGTATTTACAGTATTGGGTAGCGTGACTGGGCTCGGGTGAGAGAAGACGTATGTAGTGTCATCTGCAAATAGTGTGGGTTTGAGTAGTTGCGATGCATTTGGTAGGTCATTTACGTATATGAGAAAGAGAAGAGGGCCTAGGACACTTCCTTGTGGGATGTTATGCAAAAATGTGGGATAGCTGGGGACTTGAGCCTTGTCTAAGGGCAAAGGTAAAAGTTACACACATACTAGCCCAAACCGGCCACCCAGGGCTATCCCAGTCAAAACAGAAAGCGCTAAACTGGTATGTGTACTTAAAGGGGTTGGGTAACAGAGGGTTAGGCAAAAATCCCAAATAGGAAAATATATCTATTTAGTCACCATGACATAACATAACAGAAACACCTTAATCCTAAACGCCCAAATGAGGGTACACAAACAACAGCTGGCTGGAGGTCCAGCCATCATAACCACTATGCCTCGTCAGCGTCAGACCCACTCTACTCCACACCTCACTTCTCATTTCCTCACTCCTCCCACAGCACCCTGACCATGTCAGAGCCTGGGTGACACAACACTCCTGTGTGTGATGAAGGTGGCACACAACACTACTGTGTGTGATGAAGGTGGCACACAACACTACTGTGTGTGATGAAGGTGGCACACAACACTCCTGTGTGTGATGAAGGTGGCACACAACACTACTGTGTGTGATGAAGGTGGCACACAACACTACTGTGTGTGATGAAGGTGGCACACAACACTACTGTGTGTGATGAAGGTGGCACACAACACTACTGTGTGTGATGAAGGTGGCACACAACACTGTGTGATGAAGGTGGCACACAACACTACTGTGTGTGATGAAGGTGGCACACAACACTACTGTGTGTGATGAAGGTGGCACACAACACTACTGTGTGTGATGAAGGTGGCACACAACACTACTGTGTGTGATGAAGGTGGCACACAACACTACTGTGTGTGATGAAGGTGGCACACAACACTGCTGTGTGTGATGAAGGTGGCACACAACACTGCTGTGTGTGATGAAGGTGGCACACAACACTACTGTGTGTGATGAAGGTGGCACACAACACTACTGTGTGTGATGAAGGTGGCACACAACACTACTGTGTGATGAAGGTGGCACACAACACTACTGTGTGTGATGAAGGTGGCACACAACACTACTGTGTGTGATGAAGGTGGCACACAACACTACTGTGTGTGATGAAGGTGGCACACAACACTACTGTGTGTGATGAAGGTGGCACACAACACTACTGTGTGTGATGAAGGTGGCACACAACACTACTGTGTGTGATGAAGGTGGCACACAACACTACTGTGTGTGATGAAGGTGGCACACAACACTACTGTGTGTGATGAAGGTGGCACACAACACTACTGTGTGTGATGAAGGTGGCACACAACACTGTGTGTGATGAAGGTGGCACACAACACTGTGTGTGGTGAAGGTGGCACACAACAGTGTGTGTGATGAAGGTGGCACACAATACTGCTGTGTGTGATGAAGTTGGCACACAACACTCCTGTGTGTGATGAAGGTGGCACCCAACACTTCTGTGTGATGAAGGTGTCACACAACACTACTGTGTGTGATGAAGGTGGCACACAACACTCCTGTGTGTGATGAAGGTGGCACACAACACTGCTGTGTGTGATGAAGGTGGCACACAACACTGTGTGTGATGAACACAACACTCTGTGGTGTGATGAAGGTGCACACAACACTACTGTGTGTGATGAAGGTGGCACACAACACTGCTGTGTGTGATGAAGGTGGCACACAACACTACTGTGTGTGATGAAGGTGGCACACAACACTACTGTGTGTGAAGGTAGCACACAACACTGCTGTGTGTGATGAAGGTAGCACACAACACTGCTGTGTGTGATGAAGGTGGCACACAACACTACTGTGTGTGATGAATGTGACACACAACACTACTGTGTGAGATGAAGGTGGCACACAACACTACTGTGTGTGATGAAGGTGGCACACAACACTACTGTGTGTGATGAAGGTGGCACACAACACTACTGTGTGTGATGAAGGTGGCACACAACACTGCTGTGTGTGATGAAGGTGGCACACAACACTACTGTGTGTGATGAAGGTGGCACACAACACTGTGTGTGATGAAGGTGGCACACAACACTGTGTGTGTGATGAAGGTGGCACACAACACTACTGTGTGTGATGAAGGTGGCACACAACACTACTGTGTGTGATGAAGGTGGCACACAACACTACTGTGTGTGATGAAGGTGGCACACAACACTACTGTGTGTGATGAAGGTGGCACACAACACTACTGTGTGTGATGAAGGTGGCACACAACACTACTGTGTGTGATGAAGGTGGCACACAACACTATGAAGGTGGCACACAACACTGTGTGTGATGAAGGTGGCACACAACACTACTGTGTGTGATGAAGGTGGCACACAACACTATTGTGTGTGATGAAGGTGGCACACAACACTACTGTGTGTGATGAAGGTGGCACACAACACTACTGTGTGTGATGAAGGTGGCACACAACACTACTGTGTGTGATGAAGGTGGCACACAACACTACTGTGTGTGATGAAGGTGGCACACAACACTACTGTGTGTGATGAAGGTGGCACACAACACTGCTGTGTGTGATGAAGGTGGCACACAACACTGTGTGATGAAGGTGGCACACAACACTGTTGTGTGTGATGACCGTGGCACACAACACTGTTGTGTGTGATGAAGGTGGCACACAACACTACTGTGTGTGATGAAGGTGGCACACAACACTACTGTGTGTGATGAAGGTGGCACAAAACACTACTGTGTGTAATGAAGGTGGCACACAACAGTGTGTGTGATGAAGGTGGCACACAGCACTACTGTGTGTGATGATGGTGGCACACAACACTGTCTGTGATGGTGGCACACAACACTACTGTGTGTGATGAAGGTGGCACACAACACTACTGTGTGATGAAGGTGGCACACAACACTACTGTGTGTGATGAAGGTGGCACACAACACTGCTGTGTGTGATGAAGGTGGCACACAACACTACTGTGTGTGATGAAGGTGGCACACAACACTACTGTGTGTGATGAAGGTGGCACACAACACTGCTGTGTGTGATGAAGGTGGCACACAACACTACTGTGTGATGAAGGTGGCACACAACACTACTGTGTGTGATGAAGGTGGCACACAACACTGTGTGTGATGAAGGTGGCACACAACACTGCTGTGTGTGATGAAGGTGGCACACAACACTACTGTGTGTGATGAAGGTGGCACACAACACTACTGTGTGTGATGAAGGTGGCACACAACACTACTGTGTGTGATGAAGGTGGCACACAACACTATGAAGGTGGCTGTGTGTGTGATGATGGTGGCACACAACACTGAAGGTGGCTGTGTGTGATGAAGGTAGCACACAACACTGCTGTGTGTGATGAAGGTAGCACACAACACTGCTGTGTGTGATGAAGGTAGCACACAACACTGCTGTGTGTGATGAAGGTAGCACACAACACTGTGAAGGTGGCTGTGTGTGATGAAGGTGGCACACAACACTACTGTGTGTGATGAAGGTGGCACACAACACTACTGTGTGTGATGAAGGTGGCACACAACACTACTGTGTGTGTGTGATGAAGGTGGCACACAACACTACTGTGTGTGATGAAGGTGGCACACAACACTACTGTGTGAGATGAAGGTGGCACACAACACTGTGTGTGATGAAGGTGGCTGTGTGAGATGAAGGTGGCACACAACACTACTGTGTGAGATGAAGGTGGCACACAACACTGTGTGAGATGAAGGTGGCACACAACACTACTGTGTGTGATGAAGGTGGCACACAACACTGTGTGTGATGAAGGTGGCACACAACACTGTGTGTGATGAAGGTGGCACACAACACTACTGTGTGTGATGAAGGTGGCACACAACACTACTGTGTGTGATGAAGGTGGCACACAACACTACTGTGTGTGATGAAGGTGGCACACAACACTACTGTGTGTGATGAAGGTGGCACACAACACTACTGTGTGTGATGAAGGTGGCACACAACACTATTGTGTGTGATGAAGGTGGCACACAACACTACTGTGTGTGATGAAGGTGGCACACAACACTGTGTGTGATGAAGGTGGCACACAACACTGCTGTGTGTGATGAAGGTGGCACACAACACTACTGTGTGTGATGAAGGTGGCACACAACACTACTGTGTGTGATGAAGGTGGCACACAACACTACTGTGTGTGATGAAGGTGGCACACAACACTGCTGTGTGTGATGAAGGTGGCACACAACACTGCTGTGTGTGATGAAGGTGGCACACAACACTACTGTGTGATGGTGGCACACAACACTACTGTGTGTGATGAAGGTGGCACACAACACTACTGTGTGATGAAGGTGGCGCACAACACTGTGTGTGATGAAGGTGGCGCACAACACTACTGTGTGTGATGAAGGTGGCACACAACACTACTGTGTGTGATGAAGGTGGCACACAACACTACTGTGTGTGATGAAGGTGGCACACAACACTACTGTGTGTGATGAAGGTGGCACACAACACTACTGTGTGTGATGAAGGTGGCACACAACACTATTGTGTGTGATGAAGGTGGCACACAACACTATTGTGTGTGATGAAGGTGGCACACAACACTCCTGTGTGTGATGAAGGTGGCACACAACACTATGATGGTGGCACACAACACTGTGTGTGATGAAGGTGGCACACAACACTACTGTGTGTGATGAAGGTGGCACACAACACTGTGTGTGTGATGAAGGTGGCACACAACACTACTGTGTGTGATGAAGGTGGCACACAACACTACTGTGTGTGATGAAGGTGGCACACAACACTGTGTGTGATGAAGGTGGCACACAACACTCCTGTGTGATGAAGGTGGCACACAACACTGTGTGTGATGAAGGTGGCACACAACACTCCTGTGTGATGAAGGTGGCACACAACACTACTGTGTGTGATGAAGGTGGCACACAACACTACTGTGTGTGATGAAGGTGGCACACAACACTGCTGTGTGTGATGAAGGTGGCACACAACACTACTGTGTGATGGTGGCACACAACACTGCTGTGTGTGATGAAGGTAGCACACAACACTGCTGTGTGTGATGAAGGTAGCACACAACACTGCTGTGTGTGATGAAGGTAGCACACAACACTGCTGTGTGTGATGAAGGTGGCACACAACACTACTGTGTGTGATGAAGGTGGCACACAACACTACTGTGTGTGATGAAGGTGGCACACAACACTACTGTGTGTGATGAAGGTGGCACACAACACTACTGTGTGTGATGAAGGTGGCACACAACACTGTGTGTGATGAAGGTGGCACACAACACTCCTGTGTGATGAAGGTGGCACACAACACTGTGTGTGATGGTGGCACACAACACTACTGTGTGTGATGAAGGTGGCACACAACACTGTCTGTGATGGTGGCACACAACACTGTGTGTGATGAAGGTGGCACACAACACTACTGTGTTTGATGAAGGTGGCACACAACACTGCTGTGTGTGATGAAGGTGTGTGTGTGATGAAGGTGGCACACAACACTGCTGTGTGTGATGAAGGTGGCACACAACACTACTGTGTGTGATGAAGGTGGCACACAACACTCCTGTGTGATGAAGGTGGCACTGTGTGTGATGAAGGTGGCACACAACACTACTGTGTGTGATGAAGGTGGCACACAACACTACTGTGTGTGATGAAGGTGGCACACAACACTATTGTGTGATGAAGGTGGCACACAACACTCCTGTGTGATGAAGGTGGCACACAACACTGCTGTGTGTGATGAAGGTGGCACACAACACTGCTGTGTGTGATGAAGGTGGCACACAACACTACTGTGTGTGATGAAGGTGGCACACAACACTACTGTGTGTGATGAAGGTGGCACACAACACTACTGTGTGTGATGAAGGTGGCTGTGTGATGAAGGTGGCACACAACACTACTGTGTGTGATGAAGGTGGCACACAACACTGCTGTGTGTGATGAAGGTGGCACACAACACTACTGTGTGTGATGAAGGTGGCACACAACACTACTGTGTGTGATGAAGGTGGCACACAACACTACTGTGTGTGATGAAGGTGGCACACAACACTACTGTGTGTGATGAAGGTGGCACACAACACTGCTGTGTGTGATGAAGGTGGCACACAACACTGTGTGTGATGAAGGTGGCACACAACACTACTGTGTGATGAAGGTGGCACACAACACTGTGTGTGATGAAGGTGGCACACAACACTGTTGTGTGTGATGACGGTGGCACACAACACTGTTGTGTGTGATGACGGTGGCACACAACACTGTTGTGTGTGATGAAGGTGGCACACAACACTACTGTGTGTGATGAAGGTGGCACACAACACTACTGTGTGTGATGAAGGTGGCACACAACACTGCTGTGTGTGATGAAGGTGGCACACAACACTACTGTGTGTGATGAAGGTGGCACACAACACTACTGTGTGTGATGAAGGTGACACAACACTAGTGTGTGGCACACAACACTACTGTGTGTGATGAAGGTGGCACACAACACTACTGTGTGATGAAGGTGGCACACAACACTACTGTGTGTGATGAAGGTGGCACACAACACTGCTGTGTGTGATGAAGGTGGCTGTGTGTGATGAAGGTGGCACACAACACTACTGTGTGTGATGAAGGTGGCACACAACACTACTGTGTGTGATGAAGGTGGCACACAACACTCCTGTGTGTGATGAAGGTGGCACACAACACTGCTGTGTGTGATGAAGGTGGCACACAACACTGCTGTGTGTGATGAAGGTGGCACACAACACTGTGTGTGATGAAGGTGGCACACAACACTGTGTGTGATGAAGGTGGCACACAACACTACTGTGTGATGAAGGTGGCACACAACACTGCTGTGTGTGATGAAGGTGGCACACAACACTGCTGTGTGTGATGAAGGTGGCACACAACACTCCTGTGTGTGATGAAGGTGGCACACAACACTGCTGTGTGTGATGTAGGTGGCACACAACACTGTGTGTGATGAAGGTGGCACACAACACTACTGTGTGATGAAGGTGGCACACAACACTGTGTGTGATGAAGGTGGCACACAACACTGTGTGTGATGAAGGTGGCACACAACACTGTGTGTGATGAAGGTGGCACACAACACTACTGTGTGATGAAGGTGGCACACAACACTGTGTGTGATGAAGGTGGCTGTGTGTGATGAAGGTGGCACACAACACTGCTGTGTGTGATGAAGGTGGCACACAACACTACTGTGTGTGATGAAGGTGGCACACAACACTACTGTGTGTGATGAAGGTGGCACACAACACTACTGTGTGTGATGAAGGTGGCACACAACACTATTGTGTGATGAAGGTGGCACACAACACTCCTGTGTGATGAAGGTGGCACACAACACTACTGTGTGTGATGAAGGTGGCACACAACACTACTGTGTGTGATGAAGGTGGCACACAACACTACTGTGTGTGATGAAGGTGGCACACAACACTACTGTGTGTGATGAAGGTGGCACACAACACTACTGTGTGTGATGAAGGTGGCACACAACACTACTGTGTGTGATGAAGGTGGCACACAACACTATGAAGGTGGCTGTGTGTGATGAAGGTGGCACACAACACTACTGTGTGTGATGAAGGTGGCACACAACACTGTGTGTGATGAAGGTGGCACACAACACTACTGTGTGTGATGAAGGTGGCACACAACACTACTGTGTGTGATGAAGGTGGCACACAACACTACTGTGTGTGATGAAGGTGGCACACAACACTACTGTGTGTGATGAAGGTGGCACACAACACTACTGTGTGTGATGAAGGTGGCACACAACACTGCTGTGTGTGATGAAGGTGGCACACAACACTACTGTGTGTGATGAAGGTGGCACACAACACTACTGTGTGTGATGAAGGTGGCACACAACACTACTGTGTGTGATGAAGGTGGCACACAACACTATGAAGGTGGCGCACAACACTGTGTGTGATGAAGGTGGCACACAACACTACTGTGTGTGATGAAGGTGGCACACAACACTACTGTGTGTGATGAAGGTGGCACACAACACTACTGTGTGTGATGAAGGTGGCACACAACACTACTGTGTGTGATGAAGGTGGCACACAACACTAGTGTGTGTGATGAAGGTGGCACACAACACTACTGTGTGTGATGAAGGTGGCACACAACACTAGTGTGTGGGATGAAGGTGGCACACAACACTGTGTGTGATGAAGGTGTGTGTGTGATGAAGGTGGCACACAACACTACTGTGTGTGATGAAGGTGGCACACAACACTACTGTGTGTGATGAAGGTGGCACACAACACTACTGTGTGTGATGAAGGTGGCACACAACACTACTGTGTGAGATGAAGGTGGCACACAACACTGTGTGAGATGAAGGTGGCACACAAACCACTCTAGGGCCAGCTTGTCCCTTCATACAAATAATGAAGCATAAACTTAAATGGTCAATTTATTATAAGGAAGGACACAAAAACTCACCTATACAATAATTTATTATATTAACAGTACACAACATACAACCTATTCTTCTACATCTCAGCATCACCAGACTCCAGTTCTCACATTACCTCACTAGCACACTGCTATTAGTAAGTAAAACAAAACATGTAAACAGGGAGGCTCAATGACACTCTCCCTTTTGCTGGTCTGTCTACCAGCAGACAGAAACATCACACAAGTACTCTGCCAAAACTTAAACAGGCCTCTGCACACTAGGGCCTTACAGGTAAAAATGAGAGCACTTAAAACAATACAATAACCTATGGTATAAACATACAAAAAAACCATCCCTACGAAAAACAAACCGTGATGTCTTAGGACATCTTGCTGCAGGTGCTGAGCTCCCCAATAGTGACACACACACACACACACACACCTAACTCTCCTCTCCTGGCCACTCCGGTTTCAGAACAATCCCGAAAACTGACATTATATATAGAGAATTTTTTATGCAATATTCACCAGTATACTGCATAATATTTCCTAACTGGTTTCACATGCCAAAAGCCTTCCTACAGTCCAAGAAGAGGCAAGCTTCCCATCTCTCTCTCTCTCTCTCTCTCTCTCTCTCTCTCTCTCTCTCTCTCTTCTGTCTTATTTCTGTTACCTTGACACAGTATTTAACATCTCTTAAGCCATACTGGTTGTCGTTATAAACCCACACTTTCTTAGGTGTTTCACCACTCTTTTCCAGATAATCTTATCCATAACATTACAGTAACAATGATCTGTAGTTTAATGCTATCTGTTTTTCTATTTTCTTTAAAATTGGGTCTACAGTTGTTGTCTTTGTCACCTCCAGCAGTTGTCCTGTAGAGGAAGAGTGTTGCTAGATATTATCTGTCCAACAGCTGTCAAGGCATGTAGCTCACACAGCAGGTTCTTCCCCTCCTCCCCAGTTGTATGTATTGTGTCCAACGCTCGCTGGTGTACTCTTCCAATTTGTTTTGTTGGTTTCCATCCTAATTCTGCTGAGGATACCTCCGTAAATCTCTGCGGATACCTCCGTAAATCTCTGCGGATACCTCCGTAAATCTCTGCGGATACCTCCGTAAATCTCTGCGGATACCTCCGTAAATCTCTGCGGATACCTCCGTAAATCTCTGCGGATACCTCCGTAAATCTCTGCGGATACCTCCGTAAATCTCTGAGGATACCTCCCTAAATCTCTGAGGATACCTCCCTAAATCTCTGAGGATACCTCCCTAAATCTCTGAGGATACCTCCCTAAATCTCTGAGGATACCTCCCTAAATCTCTTGCTGAGCACCTTACAGACTTCCCGCCCATTCCTAATGAACGTCCCTCTTTCCTTCTTCAGTCTGGTTCTTTACTGTTGTCTTTCTTGTCATATGACTATATAACAATTGGGTCGAATTTTGCTTTCAACTCTATTTTATTCTCAAATTACCGTTGAGCTTCTCTTCTAACACCTGCATGTTCGTCTCTGCCTCCTCGGTTCAATTTCTTGTTTTCATAAGTTCTATATTTTTCCATGTTCTACTACATTTTGCTTTGGTCTTTCTACATCTCTAGGTAAACTATTTGGCTCACTCTGTTCTTATCATTGATTCTTTTGTTACTGGGTATCATTTTTCCCACTGTCTCTGTATTTTCCGTCCAAGTACTTCATCATCTCATTCCTTGCTTTACCCTCTAGTTCTCTTTCCTACAACAACTTATTCAGGATTTGCCTCATGACTGTTTCTTCCCCCTCTTTAGAACTTTCGCTTCTCACATCCTTTCCATGCTGCTTCTCTCCACTATTACTTCCACACGGAATTCAAAACTCATAACTGTGTGGTCACTAACACTGAGCGGCCTTTCGCATGTAATATTACCTTTATCAGATGTGTTTTGCCCGCACGCGCGTGTGTGTGTATACTCACCTATATGTAGTTGCAAGGTACAAGTCAAAGTTCTGACCCGTCCTATACTCACCTAATTGTAATCACCTAATTGTGGCTGCAGGGGGTTGAAACTCAGCTCCTGGCCCCGCCTCTTCATTGAGCGCTACTAGGTCTTCTCTCTCCCTGCTCCATGAACTTTATCATACCTCGTCTTAAAGCTATGAATAGTTCCTGCCTCCACTGCCTCACTTGCTAGACTATTCCACTTCCTGGCAACTCTATGACTGAAGAAATACTTCCTAACATCCCTTTGACTCATCTGAGTCTTCAACTTTAAATTGGGAGCCCTTGCTTCTGTGTCCCCTCTCTGAAACATCCTGTCTCTGTCCACCTTGTCTATTCCACGCAGTATTTTGTGTGTCTCCCCTGACCCTCCTGTCCTCCAGGGTCGTCAGACCGATTTCTTCGTAGGACATTCCCCTTAGCTCTGGAACTAACCTTGTCGCAAACCTTTGCATTTTCTCTAATTTCTTCACATGCTTGATCAAGTGTGGGTTCCAAACAGGTGCTGCATACCTGTGGCAAACCTGTGTGTGTGTGTGTGTGTGTGTGTGTGTGTGTGTGTGTGTTTAATCGAGTCTTAGCTCTTGGTTCTACCTCTGAACTTGCCCTTTGTGTGTGTACGTACGTACTGACCAATATGTGGTGGCTGATGTTGATTCATATCTCTTTGCCCCGACTTCGAGTCTTATCGTACCTCTTCTTAAAGCTGTGTGTCAATCCCGACTCTACTACTTGTGCTACGGATTGTGTATGTGTGTGTTTGTGTATGTGTTTGTGTATGTGTTTGCGTGTGTGTGTGAGAGAGAGAGAGAGGCAGACAGACATCCACAGACAGAGAGGCGGGGTCAAATAATATGGTAATGGGCAGTGTGAAAAAAAGGAGTGTGTGTGGAAGTGAATAACGAGGACATAGAGAAGGATGAATACAGAAAGGAGAGAGAAGACAGTGAGGAGGAGGAGGAAGAAGTAGTGGAAAAGCACACTTACATGAAAATTGAACTTCGTGAGTTTATAAGATCTACTGATCTTGGGACAGAATGAAGAAACAAGCAATTTATTAACTATCCATCATCAGCCAGCCATAATTTCAACTAATCGTCAACCATCTGTTTTGCGAGAGGTGGTAGTTAATGTTTTAAAAAACTCTCGAAACTGGAATCCTTGGGTACCATTGTTTTAGATGGTGGTATATGTTTTAATCAGGTCGAATACAAAATTCTCTTCCTTTTTGCTCTTTTTAATTCAAATCAGTGTAGCGTGTGTGAAAGAGATCATCCAACACATCATCTGCTATCAGTATATTAGTAATATCTGCTTGCTTGGTTTAGGCAATTTTAAGGTTGTTCAAAATGAAAAATAGTCACATATGAGTTGATAAGACATCTAAATTATCTTTATTATTGTCTGCGACCACTGTCAGCCTCAGAGTTATCTCTGAGTTACCAGACCTTGCCACGTGGAGGCCAGTGGTTCGTCTTTAAGGTCCACCCATCCACTTACTGTGTTTTTGATGCTTTCCTCAGGTCCATGTGTCCAGGAGTTCATCTGTGTCCCCTCAGATATTCTTCTTTCCCCACTTCCCCAAGGTCTGCCTCAATAACCAGCATCCCCGTCTTTCCCAGGTCAATGTGTCCAGGAGTCCATCTGTCCACCTTCATATATTCTCCCTTTCCCACTTCCCCGGGGTATCCTTGCCTTCCCAAGGTCCACGTGTCCAGGAATCCATCCGTGGGCCCCCGGATGTCTCCCCTTCCTCACTTCACTTAGGATATCTTCCAGTCACAGCCTTCCCCAGGTTATGTATCCCGAAGTCAGCTCAGCCACCCCCAATGATCTAGCTAGATGAGAATGAGGTCTTGTCTAGCTGGTCTACGGCAGAGACTGTCCAGGTGGGTGGAATTACAGGTGGTGACACACAGAAATCTGCGTCCAGTAATAATACCTACCAAGACAGCCTAGACCGTAGGTCAGCTAGACGCAGCCAAGCTACGTCCAGTTCGGCCACCAAGGTCAGGCCATGCAATGAATTTTTGGGAGTTCTATTTATGTTTTACATTTCATTTACATTAAACATGTTTTTTTTGTGCTTAATTAGTAGTTTAAAGGTGTTTGTGAATGTTTTATTGTGTCTATCGCTAAATAGTGCTCCCAGGATATAGCATTCTAGTGGCTGTCCTAAGATATTATTAGCTGTCATCGTACGTGAGTGAATCAGTGAACATACCTACAAGAGTGTAATAGCTTTCAAGAGTGCGAATAATGTGATAAGATCAAGAATTTTTACAATTTAAATTTGAATGAATTGTGAGTGAGGGAGGGTAGCAGTCAGCTGATCAGGCTACTGGCCGCAGTGTTGACACAAAATATCCAAACAGTTAATTGGGTTAATGGTGTGATCTGAAATACAGTGGTCCCCCGCTTTTCGTAGTTCCCGGCAATCGTAAAATTCGCCAATCATAGAGATATTTTCGTAAAAACATGGACTCGCTTTTCATAGGTTGACTCGCGATTCGTAGTTCGTCGCAGCAGCCAGTCTGGCATTGTTTACCAGTGACCGAAGGTACCCCCTCACGAAATATTTCATATTCCATTTATTTTAGTGCTTGCAAGTACTAAATAAGCTACCATGGCTCCAAAGAAAGCTCCTAGTGCCAAGCCTGTGGTAAAGAAGGTGAGAAGTACGATTGAATTTAAGAAAACCATCATTGAACAATATGAAAGTGGTACAAGTGTGGCCGAACTGTCCAGGATGTATAAGAAACCCTACACAACCTTATGTTCCATAGTGGCCAAGAAAAATGAAATAAAGGATGCTGTTGTTGCAAAGGGAGTAACTATGCTGAGAAAAATGAGATCACCAGTACTGGAAGAGGTTGAGAAGTTATTATTGGTGTGGATAAATGAGAAACAATTAGCAGGAGATACTCTTATGACTTCGTTTACTTGTGAAAAGGCTAGGCAGTTGCATGAAGATTTGGTAAAGAAATTGCCTGCAAATAGTGGTGAAGTGAGTGAATTTAAGGCCAGCAAAGGCTGGTTTGAGAGATTTAAGAACCGTACTGGCATACACAGTGTGGTAAGGCATGGTGAGGCTGTATTTATATATATATATATATATAAAACTATATATATATATATATATATATATATATATATATATATATATATATATATATATATATATAAAACTGTTGTCCACAGGGCTGAGGAAGGGTTGTTGAGGTGGTTCGGACATGTAGAGAGAATGGAGCGAAACAGAATGACTTCAAGAGTGTATCAGTCTGTAGTGGAAGGAAGGCGGGGTAGGGGTCGGCCTAGGAAAGGTTGGAGGGAGGGGGTAAAGGAGGTTTTGTGTGCAAGGGGCTTGGACTTCCAGCAGGCATGCGTGAGCGTGTTTGATAGGAGTGAATGGAGACAAATGGTTTTTAATACTTGACGTGCTGTTGGAGTGTGAGCAAAGTAACATTTATGAAGGGATTCAGGGAAACCGGCAGGCCGGACTTGAGTCCTGGAGATGGGAAGTACAGTGCCTGCACTCTGAAGGAGGGGTGTTAATGTTGCAGTTTAAAAACTGTAGTGTAAAGCACCCTTCTGGCAAGACAGTGATGGAGTGAATGATGGTGAAAGTTTTTCTTTTTCGGGCCACCCTGCCTTGGTGGGAATCGGCCAGTGTGATAATAAAAAAATAAATAAATAAATATATATATATATATATATATATATATATATATATATATATATATATATATATATATATATATGTATATATATACAGTGGTCCCTAGTTTTTCGTAATTAATCCGTTCCTGGAGGAGCTACTATAAACGAAATTTACGATTTGCGAATCAATTTTCCCCATAAGAAATAATGTAAATACAATTAATCCGTTTCTGACACTCAGAAGTATTAAAACAAAAAAATTTTTTACATGAAATATACATGTAGTACATGAACAATACAATGGGAAATGATGAATGAAACATTAACAGCATAACACTTACCTTTATTGGAGATTCTTCTTAGTGTATGGGAGACTGGAGGAGGAGAGAGATTGGATAGTTTACAGTTTGGAAGGGGAATCCCCTTCCAGCAACACCTCAGGTACCATTTGCTTTTCTGGGGTTGCTTCTCTTCTCTGTTTCTTAATGCCACTAGGACCACCTTGAGAATCACTCTAGTCCTGTCTCGCAAAGTAACTGTGGAGAGAGCTCTGTTTCTGGCGTCTCTTTAATACTTCCCTAAAATGGCCCAAGA
The DNA here is from genome assembly GCF_038502225.1 of Cherax quadricarinatus. Classification (NCBI taxonomy): domain Eukaryota; kingdom Metazoa; phylum Arthropoda; class Malacostraca; order Decapoda; family Parastacidae; genus Cherax; species Cherax quadricarinatus. The sequence continues at coordinate 254,568 of NC_091348.1, forward strand.
CTTTGTCACTGTACATATTTCTCACCTTCTTTACCACAGGCTTGGCACTAGGAGCTTTCTTTGAGCCATGGTAGCTTATTTAGTACTTGCAAGCACTAAAATGAGTGGAATATTATGAAATATTTCATAGGAGCACTTGACGGGACCTTCACTCACTGGTAAACAATGCCAGACTGGCTGGGTAGGGAGGCCTCCCCAGCTCACACCGTGTGTAAGCGTCCTGGACGAACTACTATTCGCGAGTTAACCTATGAAAAGCGAGTCCATGTTTATACGAAAATACCCCTATGATTGGCGAAATTTACGATTGCCGAGAACTACGAAAAGCGAGGGACCACTGTATTAACAAATACATATGTTAGTTGATTATAACAGCAGTGTAGTGATAAGGTCATAAAAGAGTGATTAAATACTGAAAGTAAGAAAAAATTAGTCAATCCCCAGCTGTTGGTGTTGTGAATGTAGCTAACATCATCAGACTTGTTATGACCATAATACTGTACTAAAGAAAAAAGAGGGAATACCAAGTCTTAAAAGAAAAAGAAAATAAAAACTTGAATGCATGATAAAGTTCCTGAAGGAGTTACAAAATTGAAGGAGTTGATAGCAGCCGACCAGCAGGAACCTCCATTGTTGTGCAGACGACATCACTTGCCTATTTGTGGTTAATTTTGGTTAGTGTCTAAAGTCTCAGTGTCTCGCCCTGCTGGTTGTATGCTATACCATCACTCTCTCCCTATTTCAGTACCAGGAGATAGATAGTGGTAACCCTGATAATGTTTAGTAAATTATCTAAATATCTCCAGGTAAGCTCCAGAAGAGTTGTGTAGCCTAGTGACTTCCCCCCTGACAGCGACAAGCTAGTAAACAAGTACGCACATACAAACACACGTGTGCACCCGTAATTATTATTATAATAAACATTAGTATATATTAATAAGGAATTGAGTGAGAAAAAATAATCCTATAATCTTCAAAAAGTAAAGTAGCGTAGTGTGCGAAGATCTGGGCCGGGAGAGTACCGGTGAAACAACAACAATAACAAATAGTGTTAACGTGACCCCCCCCCCTCTTTTTCAAAGAACGACAAGCTAGTAAACACACAAACACACAAACACAGGTGTACACAATTAATATTATATAGTATATATTAGTGTATATTAATAAGGAATTGATTGTGAAAATTTTTTTATAATCTTCAAAAGAGTAGCGTAGCCTAGTGTGCGCACGCACACCCATACACCCACACACACCCACACACACCCACACACACCCACACCCACCCACACACCCACCCACACACCCACCCACACACCCACCCACACACACCCACACACACACACACACACACAACACACACACACACACACACACACACACACAACACACACACACACACACACATTGCCAGACTCACACATACACTCCCCCCCTCCCCCACCGACATCTCCTTCACCTGATCCCTCCCCTCCCTCTTTCACCCTCCCCCTCCCCACCTCTCCCTCCTTCCCCCTCTCCCTCTCCCACTCACCCACTTGCTTCACTTTCCTTCCCACTCCCCCTTCCCACTACTCTCCCACATAGCCACAGTTCCTCCTCTACCTCCCCCTCCCACACTCTGACATACACGATACTAACCTAACATACAGAATTACATAGGTTTTTCACTCTGAGGCAATCAGGATAAAACAAAAATGGGTTGCCAGAGAGCAACAAGGAAAACCAAGCTTCAGGAGGAGGAAACTGCAAAGGAAGATTGAGCAGCAGAGCTCACAAAAAGGGAACATGAATGGGAAAAGAAACTAGAAGAACTTAGCATGAGAATGGAAGAGAGGATAGACGTGGAAAGCAGGAAGTGGGAGGTGCAAGTCAAAGCAGCAGAGGCCAGGATACAGAGTTTAGAAGAGGAACTGAAAAATCTGAAACAGCCTAAAGAACTAAAGAACATTTTGGGATTGACAACAGAGACTGCTACCTCAGTCACAAATAAGGGGACTGTAGGGAAAGAAGGAGCAAAACAGCATGTAGAAGCTCAATCAGTGGAGACTGTAGTAAATGAAAGAGCTAAGCTATATGTGGAGGCCCTAACAGACCACAGCAGAGCCCAGGGAAAGCCGAGAAGGGAAAATGACAGGCCACTGAGCCCAAGTACATTAGCTAGTGAAACTGAAGAAAGGAAAGCTGCAATGGAGGAAATCAAATTGAATGAGGGGATACACAGGGATATGCAGTGGGAGAATGAAAGGGTGAGGTCAGTCTTTGTGTATGGGCTCCAGGAAGTTGAAGGGGAAACATATGAAGCCAGAAAACAAGGAGGAAAAAAAGCAATTGAAAGCATCATGAAAGCAATAGGAGAAGACGACATGACCCAGCTGGAAAATTTTCGGAGAATAGGGGGGTATGTAAAAAAAAGAACCCGGCCAGTGAAAGTGACCTTCAAGGCAGAATCGACTCGGAACAGGATCCTGCAGGAGAAAGCACGATTAAGGGACATGCCGGCATACAGGAAGGTGTATCTCGACTGCGACAGAACACAAGCAGAAAGGCAGAAACAGAGAGAGATGGTACAAAGGCGGAAGGAGGAAAGAGAGGGGATGGAGAAGACAGACAGGAGATCCCAGACACAGGAAGATCAAATACAGCCTCCCTCCCAACCAGGTCAACCCCAGTGCAACCAAACACTCTAAATCAAAACACCCATGCCACATCCAATGCCCCCACCCACTGCATTACAAACTCCACCCCCACAGCAACCACCCATAGTTCCTTATCAGGTCTCCCACTTCCCCAACCCCAATACACCTCCCAGGTGTATTGGGGTATACAAATGCAGATGGAATAACAAATATGTATGAGGAGTGGCACGAAAGAATCAAGGAGACATCCCCAGACATAATAGCACTCACAGAAACAAAACTCACCAGAATAATAACAGATTCAATCTTTCCATCCGGATATCAAATCCTCAGGAAAGACAGAGGGAGGAGAGGGGGAGGAGGAGTTGCACTGCTCATTAAAAACCAGTGGGGGTTTGAGAAAATGGAAGGAATGGATGGCACAGGCGAAAGGGACTACTTAGTAGGAACAATCCAGTCTGAGGGACATAAGGTGATAATTGCAGTAATGTACAACCCACCACAGAACTGCAGAAGGCCAAGAGAAGAATACGATGAGAGCAACAGAGCAATGGTCGACACACTAGCTGAGGTGGCCAGGAGAGCACACATGGGGGGAGCAAAGTTACTAGTTATGGGTGATTTCAATCACAAGGAGATTGACTGGGAAAACCTGGAGCCCCATGGGGGTCCCGAAACATGGAGAGCCAAGATGATGGATGTGGTACTGGAAAACCTCATGCATCAACATGTTAGAGACACTACCAGAGAGAGAGGAGAGGATGAACCAGCAAGACTGGACCTTGTATTCACCTTGAGTAGTTCTGACATCGAGGATATCATGTATGAAAGGCCCCTGGGAGCTAGTGATCATGTGGTTCTGTGCTTCGACTACATAGTTGAGCTCCAAGTGGAGAGAGCAGCAGGAATAGGGTGGGAAAAAACGAACTACAAAAGGGGGAACTACTCAGGCTTGAGGAACTTCTTTCAAGACATTCAGTGGAAGAGGGAACTGACAGGAAAACCAGTACAAGAAATGATGGACTATGTGGCAACAAAATGCAAGGAGGCAGAGGAGAGGTTTGTTCTCAAGGGAAACAGAAATAAATGGAAGAACAGAACGAGTCCTTGGTTCACCTAAAGGTGTAGGGAGGCAAAAACTAGGTGTACTAGAGAATGGAAAAGGTACAGAAGACAGAGAACTCAGGAAAATAAAGAGATCAGCCGAAGAGCCAGAAACGAATATGCACAGATAAGAAGGGAGGCTCAGCGGCAATACGAAAATGACATAGCATCGAAAGTCAAGACTGACCCGAAGCTGTTGTACAGCCACATCAGGAGGAAAACAACAGTCAAGGACCAGGTAATCAGACTGAGGAAGGGTGATGGGGAATTCACAAGAAACGACCGGGAGGTATGTCAGGAGCTCAACACAAGATTTAAAGAAGTATTTACAGTGGAAACCAGTAGGACTCCAGGAAATCAGAGCAGGGGGGTGCACCAGCAAGTGCTGGATGAGGTACATATAACCAAGGAGGAGGTGAAGAAGCTGCTATGCGAACTTGACACCTCGTCACTCCCAGACGTGCGCGCCTCGTCACTCCCAGACGTGCGCGCCTCGTCACCCCCAGACGTGCGCGCCTCGTCACCCCCAGACGTGCGCGCCTCGTCACCCCCAGACGTGCGCGCCTCGTCACCCCCAGACGTGCGCGCCTCGTCACCCCCAGACGTGCGAGCCTCGTCACCCCCAGACGTGCGAGCTTCGTCACCCCCAGACGTGCGCGCCTCGTCACCCCCAGACGTGCGAGCTTCGTCACCCCCAGACGTGCGAGCTTCGTCACCCCCAGACGTGCGCGCCTCGTCACCCCCAGACGTGCGTGCTTCGTCACCCCCAGACGTGCGAGCCTCGTCACTAATATCTGAGACAGATATTAGTGACGAGTGAGTGTAATGAAGGTTGCCGAGTGATGATGTCACCGGCCTCTGCTTGATACTTCACTCATCGGCTGCACTCATCTTTTACTTCACACAAGCCCATCTAGGAGAAACAGCCCATCCAGGTTTACCTCAGGATTCATAGTCTGTGGCACCATTACAGACCAATGACCTTAGACAACCACGTCTTGTAAGTTGCAGCTTACACTTACTTAAACCAGCGACCTACACACTGTCTCCACCTGCTGGCTCATTTCCACCACCATCATTCCTCTTTCCCTTTAACTAGAGCTTACATAAACCCATGTCTTAATTCATCCGGTGGCTTTAGTAGTTTACACACGTGACTAACCTGGGGCTCCTGCTATTCCTCTCATACCTGATTAAAATACATATTTTATTAATTATTATTATTATTATTTTTATTATTCGTATTAATAAAGTTTTGTGCATTTATTCGATATCTGTATTTTGATTATATCATGGGATTTTTTATTATATCATGGTTTTCTTTTCCTGAGTAGGGGCGGTGACCCCTTCCTTTCCCTGAGATAACTGGCAAGCTTGCCAGGATGCATAGGAATATAAGAACGTTGAGTTACAATGTCAAGTGCTTGAATCATGTTAGATTTTGCTTCGTAAGTTTATGATTAGTCAATACTGTCTGTCTTTAATAATTCTGTGGTTCAGCGTAACTTAGACTTTCTGGTTATTGCCAGGTTTCCAGCCTTTGATCAGGGGAATATTAATGATCAACTTTTATGTTAGTGTGTTGTATTACCAGTGTTGTGGAGATTATGTGATTGTTGTATTACAGTTGTTGTGGAGATTATGTGATTGTTGTATTACCGGTGTTGTGGAGATTGTGATTGTTGTATAACAGGTGTTGTTGAGATTATGTGATTGTTGTATTACCAGTGTTGTGGAGATTATGTGATTGTTGTATTACCAGTGTTGTGGAGATTATGTGATTGTTGTATTACCAGTGTTGTGGAGATTATGTGATTGTTGTATTACCAGTGTTGTGGAGATTATGTGATTGTTGTAGAACAATTATTCGGTTGATAAATGAGACATTGGCAGTGTTTCGCCAGGCTGTGGCTTCTTCAGTCCGATGTAGAGAAAGCCGGAAGATGAGGAGTTTAAGGAGGCTGAGGGACTGATTACCTCAAACTCCTCCTCATCTTCTACCTTTCTCTGTATTGGACTGAAGAAGCCACAGCCTGGTCAAACATTTCCAGAATAAAGAATCCCAAATGTTACACAAGTGTTTCATTTATGTACTCGTTGGGTTTGTCTCTCAGCTTTAATTCTATTGAGACAGAAGTAGACATGAAAACATTTATCATTGACTTTAAATAAGTTAGCTTAAATTTTCTCTCTGTGAAAGTGCTGTGACCTTCAACTTAAGTTTTGTTTCCAACTACTTTTCTCCCTTCACCATTTATTCCATTTTCTTTACTTATTTCTATGTTGTGTGTAGTAGTCTGGAGTCATACTGAGCGTGAGTACTTTGCCAGGTTTTCAAACATGGAAGTTGCAGCATTTTGTAACAATCAGTAAAGAACTGGGTCGCTAAGGTAGTTATCTAATTAATTTCAATGTTGTTAAGTTAGAGTAAAAACAACAGAAAGAAAGAGGTAGGAGAGAACATGAAGACAGGAGAGATAGCGACTGGAGAGCTATGCAAGAGCTGCAGAGTGGGATCACCAGGTGAGACTATAATGATTAGAAGGTTTAGCTAAACCGAGGAAACAAGAACAATAATGATTAGAGATGAAGCATAGGAAATTAGAATTGGTAAGAAACTTGAAGAAGGTATTCTGGAGAGTCAAGTTGTGGGTGCGGGCTTCAAAGTGCCTAAAATATCCCCTCATACACAAGACGATGACTTAACTACTTACGAAATCAGTTTTGAAAACGCAGCTACACTTTGTGAATGACATGCTGTTTCCTGGGCTGCAAGACTAGTTTTATTGTTCACAGATACTTACTTCCCTTGATATATATTTTGCTTGACCTGGTTAAGTCATTTTACGTTACTCACAGCTTTAAAAAGCTAAAATTAACGCTCTAATCAAAATTATGCACAATTTTTACCCTCCCTGACCAGGTTATTTGATTATTGGATCCAGAGTGCAGACATTGATCTAGACTTTGATTCACTCATTGACTTCATGGTGGGTGATCAGTTCCTCTTCACTCACTAATGAAATCAGAGATTTTATCGGAGAGAAAAAGCTATTTTCTGAGGTTGAGATGACTGAAGCCGAGGATTTATACGCCTTAGTTCATAATTTTTATCTTAAAGAAAGTATAAAGTGTAAGTGTAAAAGGCAGAAACTCTCTAAACCTGCTAAACAACATGGAAGTAAAACTGAGTTCATAATAAAATGTTTTACTTGTGGTGAAACAGGACAAAATAAACTTATTGTCCTAAAAGGAAAACCTAAACTGTCGACAGTTTTGCTGATATTGAAAGTAATATATGTTACGACTAATCTGGAATTTATTTACTTGTATATACAAATAGAAGAATGGAGAGAGATTCGTAGCCCAGGGGTAGAGCGCTGGACCTTCAACCGTTCACCACCACAGTTCGAATCCCCGTACATTCTTCTGTTTATTTACTGACAGTCGTCTTTTACGAATTATCTCAGATTCATAGACTATATGACCTTGAGGAGTATAAGGCTACTGGAGCTGTGGGAAAGGATATTTAGGACACAGTTGGAGGCCTCTGGCGCAGACGTGACACACCAGAAACTGGGTAACTTTTCTATTAGAAGCCTCGTAGCTCAGTGGTAGAGCATTGGATCTAATACTAATCAGGACAATAGTTTGTATCTCCGTCCATTCTTCTGTTTATCTACACACACACACACACACACACACACACACACACACACACACACACACACACACACACACACACACACACACACACACACACATGGGAGGATAATGAAATCAGTTTCTGTAACTATCCACGGCCACGAATGTGCTCGTGTTAGCAGTGGCATGTCCAGTGTACTTGCTGGACACCTAACGTTTGAGGGATGGTGGCGTAGTAGACTAATGCGTCAAGAATTAAGCTAGCTTCAAGGAACGCTGGCTAAATATCTCGAGTCCCAGATTTTACTTACAGTATTTTTATTTAAAGTCACAACTTAAGGGCACAAACTACATCAGAATTAATGCTGTGACAGAGCATCGGCGATAACTTTACATACGGTGAAGACTGAGGCTACTGCTACACCACGTAATTATGATAGGAGCGATTTCTCATATGGGAGAACTGTTGCCAGCCCAAATTGCACACATCTAGCCATTGTCACTCACCTTGTAATAAATAGTGATGAGGCAACGGTAGCGTTACGCATCACACAATGCCTTCAGTAGCTCATTACAAATTCTACGAATTAAATTACCCATGATATCACTGTCAAGGTTCTTTACTGTTGATAAAGCATTGCGACCTTCGCTCTGGAACGAGAGTATTAATATTATTCATGAATTTATGGGTTTAGTGATGAGGTCTAGTCCCATATTTGGATAGTTAATTACTGCAGTCTCATTCCGTGCTCCGCAAATGATGCCGTGAGACGCGTGTCCTAGCAGTTATTTTTCAGCATCATAATGCATGAATCAAGGAGACTAGCAGCACAGATGCTGAGGTGATCAAACCCTCTATTCGCCTTCTAAGTAAATTAGCATCAAACTCTTTCTCTGAGTCATAGACCAGTTCTTCTGAGGGTAAATCTACAAGTTACTATAACAACATTAGGATCACTATATTGAGGAGGTTTATATGAAGGAGATGAGTCTAGTGAGGCTCATATTAACCATGCTCACTGAAATGATTCTTTGCAGTCAGTTGAAAAAGCTGCGTTAATAGGATCGGGCTGTAATGCATTTTTTTATGGAATTAGTGCGCATTAGAACCCTCGATAGTCTCCTGTTCTTCAAAAGCTTTTCAGTTAACATGCAACTGTATGTGGCGGCTACACAGGTCAAACTGTCTGATTCAAGTCATTGAACTATTGTAATTCTCAGACCAGGTGGAATGTAAACACTTACGTCATTTGTTGGGCGCATCGGCCACTTGATAAATGTTGTTGGATTGTATGTCCAGGTAGACGCAGCAGCGTGCAGTGCTTGATCACCATCAGCAACTCATAGTAGTATGTACGAGCTCTTCATGGTTTAAAATGGTGCCAGCAACACTTCTATATAATTTCAGGAACGAGGGAGAAATGTCGTTTTGAGAAATCGTTATGATTGCAAAAAAAGAGCATAAGCATCCCACAGGCTGTTTGTGTGATGACTTTCTCGCAATGACATTCATCGCTCACATGTTCTTACCGGCTGAACAAAGGGGTGACCAGCTTCTTAAGCAGCATCTCTGGGATTAGATACTGCCATACTTCTTTGCTGATGGTGACAAACTTTGCATTTTTGTATTACATAATACCTACTCAGATACACTGCAATATACCAGAAAATCCATGCACGACTTCTTTGTTTGTTGTCACAATTAGCGTTGATGTAATTCAGTTTGTGGGTTTCTGTTGAACGAGGAAAACATTATCAAGACAGAACACCTGCCGAGAGGGCTGACTGTGCAAAATCTTATAATACTAGAGTGCATCTCAACACATCAATTCACACCATGTATTGACCTGAGATAGAAATGTAATAGGAGGCAAAGCACAAAGGGAGGAAAAAAAGCGATAACAGCACTGAATGAAGAGAAAGAGTTGTCAAACACACACATCCTCTCAACACTACTTGCACTGATCACTACCAATGGAAAATAACAAGAAGCAATATCAAAATCCACAATGATCTGGAGACAGGTGAAGGAATGGTTGATTATTTTCCAGATGGTTTCACGTCAAACTCTCGTAAAGTGAAAATAATGGAATCCATTAAACATGGGGTCAAGGAAAGTGAGATAACCATCTGTTACAGTAGTCTCATCTTCATCTATATGCTGGTTATTTTCAGCGATGCCAGTTTCCGCTTGAATCATTATTCCAGTGTGAAGTATGTGCAGTCCCGCCCGTCAATACTTTCTGAGTAAACCATACCCCGGCCGGGATTGAACCCGCGGTCAGAGAGTCTCAAAACTCCAGCCCGTCGCGTTAGCCACTAGACCAGCTAGCCACAATAAGATTCGTCCAACTAGGTATATTTCTGGTCTAGTGGCTAACGCGACGGGCTGGAGTTTTGAGACTCTCTGACCGCGGGTTCAGTCCCGGCCGGGGCTATGGTTTGTTTGCAATCGTGTCATTACGATTTCGTGAGTCACTTTCTGAGTGTGCTGGAAGATCATCCTGAAGGTCCTGATGTGACGACGAGATGCTGCTGTTCCATGTGGTCTGGCTGTGATCATGGAGAGATTCCTCAAATGTTACGACAGTCAGGTCCTTGTTTATGACCTACATGATGAACTATCGGCGAGGAGAGGCAAGAGGAGCTAAAAGCGATTAGTGAAATTGAAAGAAATTCGAAATATTTTTCATATGCCATAAACAAAACAAAAACCTTATCTAATTTAGGGTCCCTGCTCAGACAAGATGGAACTTACACCGATGACAACAAAGAAATGAGTGAGAGAGTGAAATGTCAATACTACTCTGTGTTTAACGAGCCACTAATCAGTCTAAAGGTAGACAATCCAGATAATTTTTCATGAATGAGCCTTAAAACCCTGACGCCAATGTATGCCAAGTTTCTGACATAACCCTAACTCCACTAGACTTTGAGAAAGCAATTGACAACATGCCCACGCACTCAGCCCCAGGCCCAGTCTCGTGGAACTCTGTGTTCATGAAGAACTCCAAGAAACTCCTCTCACGGGCTCTAAGTATGCTGTGGAAAAGGAGCATAGACACAGGTGAGATTCCACAATCACTAAAAACAATGGATATAGCCTGATTTCATTTAGGTGGCAGCAAAGCAATAGCTAAGAACTATAGACCAATAGCTTTGTCCCACAACACAAAAATTTTTGAAAGTTCTAAGAAGCAGGATTGCAAACCAGTCCAGGGCAACATGGGTTCACAGCAGGTCGCTCCTGCCTCTCGCAACTACTGGATCATTATGATATGGTCTTGGATGCAATAGAAAAACAGAATGCAGATGTAGTATACAAAGATTTTGGTAAAGCCTTTGACAGATGCGATCATGGTGTAATAGCACACAAAATGCGTACTAAAGGATAACTGGCAGAAATATTCAGAACTAAAGATTGTTCAGAGATGAACAATCTATAGTTATTGAATAAAAAGTTGTTTCACTGTGTGGTAGATGGTAGGTGACGTGATCGTCTCCAACCTGTGCAGAATCACATTATACTGCTATGTATTTATTTTTCCACTGTGGAGAATCACTTGACTGGCGACTTCCAACGCATCTGTAAGTATTCGTTCTGCTCCTGTCTAATTTTTTGGGGGGTTGTTTGTCTTAAGAGCTTCACTCTTATTTTGGGTTCTGGACTTAGTTATTCCTGCCTGGATTTGAATTTTCAAGTAGATCATTTATCTTCACCATTTCTTTTAAAGGCCGTAGGCCTATTGTAACTCTGTGTTGTTTCTCTTTCTAGCCTTGACTGTCGGCTAGGGCCATCCTTCTCCCAGTTACAACTACACTAGTGTTCCTGGTGTCTTGACGTGCTACTTAAACTGCTTCAACACTGTGGTGATCCGAGGATCAGTCCACCTCTCCTCGGCAGAATCTATAAGCGTGTTGGGGACACCGTCATTTAGCTAGTCACGACCAGCTGTGATACCCCCCCCACCACCTTCCCCCATCATCAACAACAGCTGGCAGTTCCAGAATCACACAAAGCTCCGTCCCAGACATCGCCACGGCTGTACATGTCAGCTTTGGATTACTATTTATATATTTCATTTTTCTTAAAATAGGATTAATTTCATGTTTAATTGTTTTATACAATTGACTGATGTTTATTATAATAAAATTGTTTATCTTATGTTATTATAGATTTTTCTATGTTTTCTTTCCATAAGGATGATCCAACCTTGTCAAATGCTTTCTTACGGTCTAACAAAGCTGAGTAAACCTTCACACACTATTTTGTCAGTTGTCAAATTCAGACTGATGCTGTCCAGTGGTAGGTGAGCCCTTGTGTTCTGGAGACCACATCAGTGGGGAAAATTTGAGGATCAGATCAGATGAGTCATTCTCCAGTTATAAGAATGTAAGAACATAAAGAACGTTGCAGCAAGCCTACTGGCCCATGCGAGGTATGTCCATGTCACCTCCCGGCTTAAACCAATGACCCACCTAGTCAGCTCAGGTCACATCCACTTAAGGAAGGGGCACGGCATCAGACCTATTAGCACAAGCAAGTCAGGTCCAACTTATACACACCCACTCGTGTATTTATCTAACCTATTTTTAAAACCACACAACGTCTTAGCTTCTATGACTGTACTCGGGAGTTTGTTCCACTCATCCACAACTATTACCAACCCAGTGCTTTCCTTTACCCTTTCGGAATCTGAATATTTCCAGCTTAAAACCATTGCTGCGAGTCCTGCCTAGGCTAGATATTTTAGCACGCTATTTACATCCCCTTTATTTATTCCTGTTTTCCATTTATACACCTCAATCATATCCCCCAAAATTCAACGCCTTTCTGGCCTTATGGCACTGATACTAACGATTCCAAACTTTTTTTTTACGTTTAACATCAACGAATTTGCATGCATGCATTTTTCGTTTGAACGTTACGACGCAATGTGTGAAGCAGGCAGCCTTAATGATCATGCTAGACTGACACTACTGCTAAGACATACTCAAGGATGGCAGGGTGCATCCCACAGATCTAGTATAGGGAATCGCTAGTCTTAGTGTAATTGAAACACTCTTCACAATTTCTGAGTTTACTATTGGGCACAGAAGGATAACACAGACTGCTTCACATGTGCTCTCACTCATCATTGTTCTGTCAGGCTCTAACAATAGAGCATGAAGGGCTCCTGATCAAAGAAGTTTTCACTTTTCTGCCATTCTTTCCATTCTCAGAGTCTGTATGACTCCTGTGAGTCTAGCATTTCATCGTGAAGTGTGTGCAGACTTGCACATGCCTAGCTACTTCCTGTAGATGCTAGATATATGGAAGTCTTTTTATAACTGTGTTCACCCAGGACAATGACTGTCAGCCAAGAGTACTTTTATTCCCCGAGGGGGGAAGGGTGAAAAAATAAAGCTGGGTGTACGAGACACTGATCATTTCAAAGTACTTTGTGAAAGACATTGAAAAAATATTACATTAGCATTTTTTTTATTTTACTATTGTTTCCTTACTTATAGTGTTGTTTACCATTTTCTTAAAACGCTTCATATCCCTCATCCTTCACTTAATGAGGCAGCGGATACGGGAAAATAAATGGCTATCAAGACTGAAGGGAAAGAAAATCCTTTGCAGGAAGTGATTCAACATTTCTGAGGTAACTATCACCACCGAGAGGTTAGGTTACTGATGGTTTGTTAAGAAACAGGACAAGTGTTTCCTGACGTGGATCTTCGTCATACGACGACCCATATCTGGAGCTCTTGGTCATCCGACCGAGATGTTCCACTAACTTACCCTTCCACCCTTTTAAAAATTGCGTTTATGATTATAACCATTAGATATACCAGGGATAGTTGTCTGTCGCTCAGTAAGGGACACGGAACACTTTTATTTTCAGTCTGGTTTCCATGGATAATAATGATATAAAAACGATTTTATTGAACTGAAAGCTAGTGAAGCAATCTAAATTGAATTTGAATCAACGACGGTAGAAACGTTGTGGTGTGCACAACTCAGAACGTTGTGGTGTGAACGTTGTGGTGTGCAGAACGTTGTGGTGTGCACATCTCAGAACGTTGTGGTGTGCACAACTCAGAACGTTGTGGTGTGCACAACTCAGAACGTTGTGGTGTGCACAACTCAGAACGTTGTGGTGTGCACAACTCAGAACGTTGTGGTGTGCACAACTCAGAACGTTGTGGTGTGCACAACTCAGAACGTTGTGGTGTGCACAACTCAGAACGTTGTGGTGTGCACAACTCAGAACGTTGTGGTGTGCACAACTCAGAACGTTCTGGTGTGTGAACGTTGTGGTGTGCACAACTCAGAACGTTGTGGTGTGCACAACTCAGAACGTTGTGGTGTGCACAACTCAGAACGTTGTGGTGTGCACAACTCAGAACGTTGTGGTGTGCACAACTCAGAACGTTGTGGTGTGCACAACTCAGAACGTTGTGGTGTGCACAACTCAGAACGTTGTGGTGTGCACAACTCAGAACGTTGTGGTGTGCACAACTCAGAACGTTGTGGTGTGCACAACTCACAACGTTGTGGTGTGCACAACTCAGAACGTTGTGGTGTGCACAACTCACAACGTTGTGGTGTGCACAACTCACAACGTTCCCTCCCTAGGTAAAAGGAGTTTCAGAAATCATGCCATTTGTCAACACCTATTAGAGTGAGACAACTTTATTAACACTTCTTCACCAGAAAACAACAGCATGAAGCAGTGATGACGCGCCTGGGACGCTGTTTCTTAACACAACGTTATTTCCGTTTTAATATAATTCATTTTAATTATTTTTCATGACTATTATTTCACCTTTATTTTTATTTTAAAAATATAGAAGTTTCCAGAAAAATATTAAATTTTCATTAGTTTTTGACAGGGTGCTCGATAAAAAATCCAGACAACTTAAGAGGAACAGGAACTTAAAAATGGTAAAGACCCACTGTAAATAGGTACCTGGGGGTTAAAAGGCTGTTGCGAGGCGCTTCCCGAGATGGCACTGGAATTTGCTTAAAAGGCTAATTGAAATGAGATGGAGAAGGATATAATCCCACCTGCATTTTTTACATGACATTTTGAAAAGGTATAGCTAGAGTGTTGATTTGATCTGCCCTGCATTACCACATGCAAGCCACATATCTGGCCAGCATTACCACATGCAAGCCACATATCTGGCCAGCATTACCACATGCAAGCCACATATCTGGCCAGCATTACCACATGCAAGCCACATATCTGGCCAGCATTACCACATGCAAGCCACATATCTGGCCAGCATTACCACATGCAAGCCACATATCTGGCCAGCATTACCACATGCAAGCCACATATCTGGCCAGCATTACCACATGCAAGCCACATATCTGGCCAGCATTACCACATGCAAGCCACATATCTGGCCACATATCTGGCCAGCATTACCACATGCAAGCCACATATCTGGCCAGCATTACCACATGCAAGCCACATATCTGGCCAGCATTACCACATGCAAGCCACATATCTGGCCAGCATTACCACATGCAAGCCACATATCTGGCCAGCATTACCACATGCAAGCCACATATCTGGCCAGCATTACCACATGCAAGCCACATATCTGGCCAGCATTACCACATGCAAGCCACATATCTGGCCAGCATTACCACATGCAAGCCACATATCTGGCCAGCATTACCACATGCAAGCCACATATCTGGCCAGCATTACCACATGCAAGCCACATATCTGGCCAGCATTACCACATGCAAGCCACATATCTGGCCAGCATTACCACATTCGAGCCACATATCTGGCCAGCATTACCACATGCAAGCCACATATCTGGCCAGCATTACCACATGCAAGCCACATATCTGGCCAGCATTACCACATGCAAGCCACATATCTGGCCAGCATTACCACATGCAAGCCACATATCTGGCCAGCATTACCACATGCAAGCCACATATCTGGCCAGCATTACCACATGCAAGCCACATATCTGGCCAGCATTACCACATGCAAGCCACATATCTGGCCAGCATTACCACATGCAAGCCACATATCTGGCCAGCATTACCACATGCAAGCCACATATCTGGCCAGCATTACCACATGCAAGCCACATATCTGGCCAGCATTACCACATGCAAGCCACATATCTGGCCAGCATTACCACATGCAAGCCACATATCTGGCCAGCATTACCACATGCAAGCCACATATCTGGCCAGCATTACCACATGCAAGCCACATATCTGGCCAGCATTACCACATGCAAGCCACATATCTGGCCAGCATTACCACATGCAAGCCACATATCTGGCACATGCAAGCCACATATCTGGCCATATCAAGGCCAGCATGGCCAGCATTACCACATGCAAGCCACATATCTGGCCAGCATTACCACATGCAAGCCACATATCTGGCCAGCATTACCACATGCAAGCACATATCTGCAGCATTACCACATGCAAGCCACATATCTGGCCAGCATTACCACATGCAAGCCACATATCTGGCCAGCATTACCACATGCAAGCCACATATCTGGCCAGCATTACCACATGCAAGCCACATATCTGGCCAGCATTACCACATGCAAGCCACATATCTGGCCAGCATTACCACATGCAAGCCACATATCTGGCCAGCATTACCACATGCAAGCCACATATCTGGCCAGCATTACCACATGCAAGCCACATATCTGGCCAGCATTACCACATGCAAGCCACATATCTGGCCAGCATTACCACATGCAAGCCACATATCTGGCCAGCATTACCACATGCAAGCCACATATCTGGCCAGCATTACCACATGCAAGCCACATATCTGGCCAGCATTACCACATGCAAGCCACATATCTGGCCAGCATTACCACATGCAAGCCACATATCTGGCCAGCATTACCACATGCAAGCCACATATCTGGCCAGCATTACCACATGCAAGCCGCATATCTGGCCAGCATTATCACATGCAAGCCACATATCTGGCCAGCATCTCCACATGCAAGCCACATCTGGCCAGCATTACCTCATGCAAGCCACATATCTGGCCAGCATTACCACATGCAATCCACATATCTGGCCAGCATTACCACATGCAAGCCACATATCTGGCCAGCATTACCACATGCAAGCCACATATCTGGCCAGCATTACCACATGCAAGCCAGCATTATCACATGCAAGCCACATATCTGGCCAGCATCTCCACATGCAAGCCACATCTGGCCAGCATTACCTCATGCAAGCCACATATCTGGCCAGCATTACCACATGCAAGCCACATATCTGGCCAGCATTACCACATGCAAGCCACATATCTGGCCAGCATTACCACATGCAAGCCACATATCTGGCCAGCATTACCACATGCAAGCCACATATCTGCCCAGCATTACCACATGCAAGCCACATATCCATTTTAATTAATTCTGGTTTTGTCTGGCAACTGAAGTATACCTGGAGTTTCGGGGGTCAACGCCCCCGTGGCTCGGTCTGAGACCTGGCCTCGTGGTGGATCAGGGTCTGATCAACCAGGCTGTTACTGCTGGCACAGGCAAATTGACGTACGATTCACAGCACGGATGGTCAGGTACTGACTTTAGGTGCCTCACCAGTGTTTTTTCTATTGTTTGGTTGGAATTTGTCATATACCATGATACAGTTTAATTTCCTAAAGTTTTCCATATCTGAGTAGTTGAAATTTCTCTTCATTGAACTTCATATTGTTTTGAATGGCCCATTTGAAGATTTGGGTGACATCCGCCTGGAGTCTTGCCACTGTCATGGCAATCCGGGTGTCATCCGCAAAAGACAGGGAACTATGGCTTACATCTCTGTCAGATATGAGGATGAGGAATAGGATGGGAGTGAGTACTGTGCCTTGTGGAACACAGCTTCTCACCGTAGCTGCCTCAGACTTTACTCTGTTTACTATTACTCTTTGTTTTCTATTTGTCAGGAAGTTATAGAACCACAAACCAACTTTTTCTGTTATTCCTTTATCAGGCATTATGTGTGCTGTTACACCATGGTCACACTTGTTGAAAACTCTTGCCAAATCTGTGTATACTACATCTGTATTTTTTTTATCCTCTACAGCATCCAGGAAATTTAGACAAATTTAAGTGTTTCTATAAAGCTTAACATCTTACTAAATTTATTTTTACTTAGAATATTAAAAATTTAGCGAGATTCAGTATATACCGAAATACAAGAGGGACAATCACAGTGCTGGAGGCTAAAGATCACGTCGTTTGACAAGAGCTTTTAGCTAATAAATTCATCTGTGTAAGAGAAATCATGTCAGATGATTTTACCTTTGGGAAAAACGTGAGTAACAAATCAGCTTGTTCCATCTGTCCCTATTGTCCTCTCAGTACCTTTAAATTTTACATTCGCCTAAAAGGTAACATTATAGAGCAGCAGCAGTGATACACTTGTGAACTTGTAATCAACAACATGTTGTAACCACCCACAGGATAGGAAGGGTAGGAGGGAGTGGAGACGGGAGAGACAGAATAGGGAGAGAAGAAGTAAGGGACGGATGGATGAAGGGTAAGTGCCAAAGCGTTTCACAGTAATTGTTTACCTCTCATGCACATTTTATTATCGTCCTCTGTACGTCCCTCTGAAAATGTCAATACAGTACGTTACCTCGCATTCTGCCTTCGCAATCAACTTTCTACCTGCCCAGCCTCCTGTATTTTTATGTACCTAGTCTTCTCTGGTTATAATTTATCTTTTTCAAATCCAAAGAATACCTATCTGCCATTTTCTCTCTCTCTCTCTCTCTCTCTCTCTCTCTCTCTCTCTCTCTCTCTCTCTCTCTCTCTCTCTCTCTCTCTCTCTATATATATATATATATATATATATATATATATATATATATATATATATATATATATATATATATATATATATATATATATATATATATATATATATACTCCTCCTACTCCTCTTTAAACAATGCTCTTTCAAGAGCAGGATTCACTTTCTTTATCAGCTCAGTTAAAAGTCTTTCCAAACATTATCTCTCAAGAACTGTAGTAGAGAAAAAGTTACTCTTTCAGTAACAGATATATATTTTTCAAGACTGAAAGAACAGTTTTTTACAAAATTGAGAGGCAGATTTAAATGCAGATGTGTTGCTTCATCTATAATCTATGCCGAAATGAGGCAGTTTAAATCTTCCTTACCACCAGAAGTGATTTAACTATATATTTGCAGTCCTAGGTAGTAGGCTGGTAAACAGCGGTAACCTGTAAATGTTTTACATGATGGCAGGATTGCTAGTGTCTTTTTTCTGTCTCAAACACGCGGGGATAACGGGTATATCTTGCTACTTCTACTTACACTTAGGTCACACTACACATGCATGTACAAGCATATATATTTACATACCTATCTGGGTTTTCTTCCATTTTCTTAATAATTCTTGTTCTTTATTTCCTCTTATCTCCATGGAAAAGTGGAGCAAATTTAGTCCTCCATAAGCATGTGTGTCGTGAGAGGTGACTAAAATGCTGGGAGCAATGGGCTAGTAACCCCTTCTCTATACATTAAATTTAAAAAAGAGAAACTTTCGTTTTATTTTCTTTTTGGGTCACCCTACCTCGGTGGGATACAGCCAGTTTGTTGAAAGAATATATTTGCGGTAGGCGTACAGCTCCGTGTTGGGCAGGTCTAACTCACACCCACCCATACCCACTCTTGTTCCTATTCAACCTATATTTAATGCTACCCAGAGTTCTTGCTTTCATGAGGCTACCTGGGAGTTTGCTCCACTATTCTGAAACTCTTGCTAAATCAGTATTTCTTTATATTTTATCCAAATCTAGTTATCTCCAACTTGAATAAATGGCTGCGAGTTTTCTCTTGGTTTGGTGTTTTCAACGCGCTTTTTATATCTCCCTTTTATATTCCTGTTTTTCATTGGTACCTTTCAGTTTTATCTATTCAACTTCTACGTCCTTTCCAGAGAGTACATGTCCAGTGCCAGAGAGTACATGTCCAGTGCCAGAGAGTACATGTCCAGTGCCAGAGAGTACATGTCAGCCTATAATCGTAGGAAAGGTTTCCAGTACATGGATTCAATTTCGTTATCCTTTTATGTATATATTACAACGAACTTGAGTCCACCTGATACCATAATTTAGCAAAATACTCTGTTCTATTGCCTTCATTACAAACATTTATGTACTGCTGTCTTGGGTTTAAATTTCTGCTAACCAAAACGCTAACTTTTTGTTTGATGCCTTTGAGATCTACATTGCTTATAAGTGTTACTTGGATGCATCTGCCACTTCTCCGACCACAGCATCAACATACCTCAGTCATGTTGTTCGAAAATGGTATACAATACAGACAAGATGAAAACTGAGACACATGTGAAACATCTGGGTATCTTTATTGTAGACGTCTCGCCATCCAGTGGCTTTATTGTAGACGTCTCGCCATCCAGTGGCTTTATTGTAGACGTCTCGCCATCCAGTGGCTTTATTGTAGACGTCTCGCCATCCAGTGGCTTTATTGTAGACGTCTCGCCATCCAGTGGCTTTATTGTAGACGTCTCGCCATCCAGTGGCTTTATTGTAGACGTCTCGCCATCCAGTGGCTTTATTGTAGACGTCTCGCCATCCAGTGGCTTTATTGTAGACGTCTCGCCATCCAGTGGCTTTATTGTAGACGTCTCGCCATCCAGTGGCTTTATTGTAGACGTCTCGCCATCCAGTGGCTTTATTGTAGACGTCTCGCCATCCAGTGGCTTTATTGTAGACGTCTCGCCATCCAGTGGCTTTATTGTAGACGTCTCGCCATCCAGTGGCTTTATTGTAGACGTCTCGCCATCCAGTGGCTTTATTGTAGACGTCTCGCCATCCAGTGGCTTTATTGTAGACGTCTCGCCATCCAGTGGCTTTATTGTAGACGTCTCGCCATCCAGTGGCTTTATTGTAGACGTCTCGCCATCCAGTGGCTTTATTGTAGACGTCTCGCCATCCAGTGGCTTTATTGTAGACGTCTCGCCATCCAGTGGCTTTATTGTAGACGTCTCGCCATCCAGTGGCTTTATTGTAGACGTCTCGCCATCCAGTGGCTTTATTGTAGACGTCTCGCCATCCAGTGGCTTTATTGTAGACGTCTCGCCATCCAGTGGCTTTATTGTAGACGTCTCGCCATCCAGTGGCTTTATTGTAGACGTCTCGCCATCCAGTGGCTTTATTGTAGACGTCTCGCCATCCAGTGGCTTTATTGTAGACGTCTCGCCATCCAGTGGCTTTATTGTAGACGTCTCGCCATCCAGTGGCTTTATTGTAGACGTCTCGCCATCCAGTGGCTTTATTGTAGACGTCTCGCCATCCAGTGGCTTTATTGTAGACGTCTCGCCATCCAGTGGCTTTATTGTAGACGTCTCGCCATCCAGTGGCTTTATTGTAGACGTCTCGCCATCCAGTGGCTTTATTGTAGACGTCTCGCCATCCAGTGGCTTTATTGTAGACGTCTCGCCATCCAGTGGCTTTATTGTAGACGTCTCGCCATCCAGTGGCTTTATTGTAGACGTCTCGCCATCCAGTGGCTTTATTGTAGACGTCTCGCCATCCAGTGGCTTTATTGTAGACGTCTCGCCATCCAGTGGCTTTATTGTAGACGTCTCGCCATCCAGTGGCTTTATTGTAGACGTCTCGCCATCCAGTGGCTTTATTGTAGACGTCTCGCCATCCAGTGGCTTTATTGTAGACGTCTCGCCATCCAGTGGCTTTATTGTAGACGTCTCGCCATCCAGTGGCTTTATTGTAGACGTCTCGCCATCCAGTGGCTTTATTGTAGACGTCTCGCCATCCAGTGGCTTTATTGTAGACGTCTCGCCATCCAGTGGCTTTATTGTAGACGTCTCGCCATCCAGTGGCTTTATTGTAGACGTCTCGCCATCCAGTGGCTTTATTGTAGACGTCTCGCCATCCAGTGGCTTTATTGTAGACGTCTCGCCATCCAGTGGCTTTATTGTAGACGTCTCGCCATCCAGTGGCTTTATTGTAGACGTCTCGCCATCCAGTGGCTTTATTGTAGACGTCTCGCCATCCAGTGGCTTTATTGTAGACGTCTCGCCATCCAGTGGCTTTATTGTAGACGTCTCGCCATCCAGTGGCTTTATTGTAGACGTCTCGCCATCCAGTGGCTTTACCAATACAGATTCTAGGACTTGAGGGCTTTTCCTCGAAATTAAAATTTATACAATTATGATCATTTTTTAAAATATACGAACGTCTGTATATTATTGTTGTTTTATGTCTACTGTCAAGACTCAGTCTCAGTACTGCCAAGACTCAGTCTCAGTACTGCCAAGACTTCTAGTACTGCCAAGACTCAGTCTCAGTACTGCCAAGACTCAGTCTCAGTACTAAGACTCAGTCTCAGTACTGCCAAGACTTTACTGCCAAGACTCAGTCTCAGTAGTCTCAGTACTGCGCAGACTCAGTCTCAGGAAGAGTTGCTTCTACATTCTAAGTAAATACAGTTATTATTTACCAAGCTTCGTGAATTCAGATCTGTGCTAGAGTTGTAGCAACTTTGTCTATGATTGTATCTGTGCATTATATTGTGTGTAAACCAGACACTTGCGCAACATTTGGGAAGGTTTATTGTGCAGACGTTTCATAAACGCTGTACAAGTGTTTCAATTATCAACTTGTCAGTTTTTTTAAACCTGACAAATTGATAATTAACGTACACACGCATTACGTAAGTGAGTGTAACACAATTAATGTTGATTTCTGTAGTCTGGTCTGGGAAACTGAAGCAAGGATCCCAGAATTCAACATTCCCTCTTCGGGTGAACATACATTACGATATTTAACACCATGACCGGTGTGATACACTACGTTGTGATTAATGTAGCCTCAGTCTAAGCACTAGACTGCAGTCCATATTAATTATAACAGTCCATTTAACCACTCACTTTGATCATTACAGCCTTACGAAGGTGTAAGGTTGTTATGATCGATCATAACACAAACTATAATTATTTTGAGATACCAGTCTATTGTTAGTGAAACTGAGCAGGAAACATTGTCAGAGTATCTGAGGTGTGGCAGCAACTCCAGCACCAAGATCTTACCTCAAATAATTATGATAATAAAACTAAAACGCACAGTCAATAATTATGATAAGAATACAAAGTATGTACACACAGATTTATGTACCTCCGTACATGAACTCTACACACACACACACACACACACACACACACACACACACACACACACACACACACACACACACACACACAATAGAGCGATGGTTGACACACTGGCTAGAGTGGCCAGAAGAGCTCATGCATGCAGGGCAAAGCTCCTGATCATGGGTGACTTTAACCACAAGGAGATCGATTGGGAGAACTTGGACCCACATGGGGGCCAAGATACATGGAGGGCTAAGATGATGGAGGTGGTACTGGAAAACTTCATGTGCCAACACGTAAGGGACACTACAAGAGAGAGAGGAGAGGATGAACCAGCAAGGCTGGACTTAGTATTCACCTTGAGTAGTGCAGATATCGAGGACATCACATATGAAAGACCCCTTGGGGCCAGTGACCATGTGGTTTTAAGCTTCGAATACACAGTAGAGCTACAAGTGGAGGGAGAAGCAGGAAGGCCAGGACGAATGAAGCCAAACTACAAGAAAGGGGACTACACAGGAATGAGGAACTTCTTGAACGGGGTTCAGTGGGACAGAGAACTGGCAGGGAAGCCAGTTAATGAGATGATGGAATATGTAGCAACAAAATGCAAGGAGGCTGAGGAGAGGTTTGTACCCAAGGGTAACAGGAATAATGAAAAAGCCAGGATGAGCCCATGGTTTACCCAAAGGTGCAGGGAGGCAAAAACCAAGTGTGCTAGGGAATGGAAGAAATATAGAAGGCAAAGGACCCAGGAGAATAAGGAGAGCAGTCGTAGAGCCAGAAACGAATATGCACAGATAAGAAGGGAGGCCCAAAGACAATATGAAAATGACATAGCAGCGAAAGCCAAATCTGACCCGAAACTGTTGTACAGCCACATCAGGAGGAAAACAACAGTCAAGGGCCAGGTAATCAGGCTAAGGAAGGAAGGAGGAGAGACAACAAGAAATGACCGTGAAGTATGTGAGGAACTCAACAAGAGATTCAAAGAAGTGTTCACAGAGGAGACAGAAGGGGCTCCAGAAAGACTGAGAGGTGGGGCACACCAACATGTGCTGGACACAGTGCACACAACCGAGGAAGAAGTGAAGAGGCTTCTGAGTGAGCTAGATACCTCAAAGGCAATGGGGCCAGATAACATCTCCCCATGGGTATTGAGAGAGGGAGCAGAGGCACTATGTGTACCCCTAACAACAATATTCAATACATCTATCGAAACAGGGAGATTGCCTGAGGCATGGAAGACAGCAAATGTAGTCCCAATCTTTAAAAAAGGAGACAGACATGAAGCACTAAACTACAGACCAGTGTCACTGACATGTATAGTATGCAAAATCATGGAGAAGATTATCAGGAGAAGAGTGGTGGAACACCTAGAAAGGAACGATCTCATCAACAGCAGCCAACATGGTTTCAGGGACGGGAAATCCTGTGTCACAAACCTACTGGAGTTCTATGACATGGTGACAGCAGTAAGACAAGAGAGGGGTGGGTGGATTGCATTTTCTTGGACTGCAAGAAGGCGTTTGACACAGTTCCACACAAGAGATTGGTGCAAAAACTGGAGGACCAAGCAGGGATAACAGGGAAGGCACTACAATGGATCAGGGAATACTTGTCAGGAAGACAGCAGCGAGTCATGGTACGTGGCGAGGTGTCAGAGTGGGCACCTGTGACCAGCGGGGTCCCACAGGGGTCAGTCCTAGGACCAGTGCTGTTTCTGGTATTTGTGAACGACATGACGGAAGGAATAGACTCTGAGGTGTCCCTGTTTGCAGATGACGTGAAGTTGATGAGAAGAATTCACTCGATCGAAGACCAGGCAGAACTACAAAGGGATCTGGACAGGCTGCAGACCTGGTCCAGCAATTGGCTCCTGGAGTTCAATCCCACCAAGTGCAAAGTCATGAAGATTGGGGAAGGGCAAAGAAGACCGCAGACGGAGTACAGTCTAGGGGGCCAGAGACTACAAACCTCACTCAAGGAAAAAGATCTTGGGGTGAGTATGACACCAGGCACATCTCCTGAAGCGCACATCAACCAAATAACTGCTGCAGCATATGGGCGCCTAGCAAACCTCAGAACAGCATTCCGACATCTTAATAAGGAATCATTCAGGACCATGTACACCGTGTACGTTAGGCCCACATTGGAGTATGCGGCACCAGTTTGGAACCCACACCTAGCCAAGCACGTAAAAAAAATAGAGAAAGTGCAAAGGTTTGCAACAAGACTAGTCTCAGAGCTAAGAGGTATGTCCTACGAGGAGAGGTTAAGGGAAATCAACCTGACGACACTGGAGGACAGGAGAGATAGGGGGGACATGATAACGACATATAAAATACTGAGAGGAATTGACAAGGTGGACAAAGACAGGATGTTCCAGAGATTGGACACAGTAACAAGGGGACACAGTTGGAAGCTGAAGACACAGATGAATCACAGGGATGTTAGGAAGTATTTCTTCAGCCACAGAGTAGTCAGTAAGTGGAATAGTTTGGGAAGCGATGTAGTGGAGGCAGGATCCATACATAGCATTAAGCAGAGGTATGATAAAGCTCACGGCTCAGGGAGAGTGACCAAGTAGCGATCAGTGAAGAGGCGGGGCCAGGAGCTAGGACTCGACCCCCGCAACCTCAACTAGGTGAGTACAACTAGGTGAGTACACACACACGCACACACACACACACACACACACACACACACACACACACACACACACACACACACACACACACACACACACACACACACACACACACACACACATGCGCTCACACATTCATTCAGTTGGATTTGGCTAAATTAAATTATGCTTGCTATAATGAGGTTTTCTAAGGTGCTTTTAGAAAAAAAATATATATCTTTAAACGTATAAGAGAAAATTTCAGAAAGGACTTAATTTTAAATGAGTTCTTGCTAATTAACCAGTTTTACCTATTCGGCACCACATATATTTACTAACTGATCTCGTTCCAAGAATTCCAAGTTTGGAATATTTCAGGAAATCTTCAAATTCATGGTTGTCATCCTTTTATATAATGAATCTTCAAGAAGCTGGACAGTTATTCTGCCTAAGATGCATCAGTCTATAAATATTGAAGTTGTTTACAAGTAAACTTAAACGTGATTTAACATGAATAAAAAAATCACACTATTACACTTACTGGTGGTGAGGGTAATGACTGGTGGTGATGGTGATGACTGGTGGTGATGGTGATGACTGGTGGTGATGGTGATGACTGGTGGTGATGGTGATGACTGGTGGTGATGGTGATGACTGGTGGTGATGGTGATGACTGGTGGTGATGGTGATGACTGGTGGTGATGGTGATGACTGGTGGTGATGGTGATGACTGGTGGTGATGGTGATGACTGGTGGTGAGTGTGATGACTGGTGGTGATGGTGATGGACTGGTGGTGATGGTGATGACTGGTGGTGATGGTGATGACTGGTGGTGATGGTGATGACTGGTGGTGATGGTGATGGATGGTGGTGAGAGTGTTGACTTGTGGTGAGGGTGATGACTGGTGGTGATGGTGATGACTGGTGGTGATGGTGATGACTGGTGGTGAATGTGATGACTGGTGGTGAATGTGATGACTGGTGGTGAATGTGATGACTGGTGGTGATGGTGATGACTGGTGGTGATGGTGATGACTGGTGGTGAATGTGATGACTGGTGGTGAATGTGATGACTGGTGGTGATGGTGATGACTGGTGGTGATGGTGATGACTGGTGGTGATGGTGATGACTGGTGGTGATGGTGATGACTGGTGGTGATGGTGGACTGGTGGTGATGGTGGACTGGTGGTGATGGTGGACTGATGGTGAGGGTGATGACTGGTGGTGATGGTGATGACTGGTGGTGATGGTGATGACTGGTGGTGATGGTGATGACTGGTGGTGAGGGTGATGACTGGTGGTGATGGTGATGACTGGTGGTGATGGTGATGACTGGTGATGATAGTGATGGACTGGTGGTGAGGGTGATGGACTGGTGGTGAGGGTGATGACTGGTGGTGATGGTGATGGACTGGTGGTGAGGGTGATGACTGGTGGTGATGGTGATGACTGGTGGTGATGGTGATGACTGGTGGTGATGGTGATGCACTGGTGGTGATGGTGATGACTGGTGGTGATGGTGATGGACTGGTGGTGATGGTGATGACTGGTGGTGATGGTGATGACTGGTGGTGATGGTGATGACTGGTGGTGATGGTGATGACTGGTGGTGATGGTGATGGACTGGTGGTGAGGGTGATGACTGGTGGTGATGGTGATGACTGGTGGTGAGGGTGATGGACTGGTGGTGAGTGTGATGGACTGGTGGTGAGGGTGATGACTGGTAGTGATGGTGGACTGGTGGTGAGGGTGATGGACTGGTGGTGTTGGTGATGACTGGTAGTGTTGGTGATGGACTGGTGGTGTTGGTGATGGACTGGTGGTGAGGGTGATGACTGGTGGTGAGGGTGATGACTGGTGGTGATGGTGATGACTGGTGGTGATGGTGATGACTGGTGGTGATGGTGATGGACTGGTGGTGAGGGTCATGGACTGGTGGTGAGGGTGATTGACTGGTGGTGAGGGTGATGACTGGTGGTGATGGTGGACTGGTGGTGAGTGTGATGGACTGGTGGTGACTGTGATGGACTGGTGGTGACTGTGATGGACTGGTGGTGAGCGTCATGGACTGGTGGTGAGGGTGATTGACTGGTGGTGATGGTGATGACTGGTGGTGATGGTGGACTGGTGGTGAGTGTCATGGACTGGTGGTGAGGGTGATGGACTGGTGGTGAGGGTGATGGACTGGTGGTGAGTGAGATGGACTGGTGGGGAGGGTCATGGAATGGTGGTGACTGTGATGGACTGGTGGTTAGGGTCATGGACTGGTGGTGAGTGTGATGGACTGGTGGTGAGGGTGAATGACTGGTGGGGAGGGTGAAGGACTGGAGGGGAGGGTGATGGGCTGGTGGTGAGGGTGATGGACTGGTGGTGACTGTGATGGACTAGTGGTGAGGGTCATGGACTGGTGGGGAGGGTGATTGACTGGTGGGGAGGGTGATGGGCTGGTGGGGAGGGTGATGGACTGGTGGTGAGGGTGATGGACTGGTGGGGAGCGTTATGGACTAGTGGTGTGGGTGGGCTGGTTGTGAGGGTGATGGACTGGTGGTGAGGGTGATTGACTGGTGGAGAAGGTGATGGTCTGGTGGGAAGGGTGATGGAGTGGTGGGGAGGGTGAGGGACTGTGTGGGGAGAAGTGATGTTTCTGGTTTCCTTGAGGGGATGGACTGGTGGTGAGGGTGATGGTCTCGTGGTGAGGGTGATGGACTGGTAGTGAGGGTGATGGACTTGTTATGAGGATGATGGACTGATATTGAGGGTGATGGACTGGTGGTGAGGGTGATGAACTAGTGGTGATGGTGATGGACTGGTAGTGAGGGTGATGGACTGGTGGTGAGGGTGATGGACTGGTGGTGATGTTTGTGTGTGTGTGTGTGTGTGTGTGATGGACTCCTGGTGGGGATGGTTTCATGACTGTGTTTCCAGAAGTCCTTTTGCGGGCCCTCAGATGAACTCCCACACTTCCCTTGTTGGTGATGGACTGTTGCTGAGGGTGATGGGCTGGTGGTGAGGGTGATGGACTGGTGGTGATGTTTGTGTGTGTGTGTGTGTGTGTGTGTTTTTCCTTCCCCTAGTTTCATGACTCCAGAAGTCCTTCTGCGGGCCCTCAGATGAACTCCCACACTTCCCTTGTTGGTGATGGACTGGTGGTGAGGGTGATGGACTGGTGGTGAGGGTGATTGACTGGTGGGGAGGGTGATGGTCTGGTAGGGAGGGTGATGGACTGGTGGAGAGGGTGAAGGACTGGTGGGGAGCGTTATGGACTAGTGGTGTGGGTGGGCTGGTGGTGAGGGTGATGGACTGGTGGTGAGTGTGGTGGACTGGTAGGGAGGGTGAAGGACTGGTGGTGAGGGTGATTGACTGGTGGAGAGGGTGATGGTCTGGTGGGAAGGGTGATGGAGTGGTGGGGAGGGTGAAGGATTGTGTTTCCAGAAGTCCATCTGTTTCCACACTTTCCTTGCTAGTGATGGACTGGTGGTGAGGGTGATCGTCTGGTGGTGAGGGTGATGGACTGTTGCTGAGGGTGATGGACTGACGGTGAGGGTGATAGACTGGTGGGGAGGGTGAAGGACTGTGTTTCCGGAAGTCCATCTGTGTCCCCTCAGATGAACTCCCTTCCACACTTCCCTTGCTCGTGATGGACTGGTGGTGAGGGTGATGGTCTGGTGGTGAGGGTGATGGACTGGTGGTGAGGGTGATGGAGCGGTGGTGAGGGTGATGGACTGGTGGGGAGGGTGATGGACTGGTGGTGAGGGTGATGGTCTGGTGGTGAGGGTGATGGACTGGTGGTGAGGGTGATGGACTGGTGGTGAGGGTGATGGACTGGTGGTGAGGGTGATGGACTGGTGGTGAGGGTGATGGATGTGGGTGTACTGATGGTGAGGGTGATGGACTGATGGTGAGGGTGATGGACTGGTGGGGAGGGTGATGGACTGGTGGTGAGGGTGATGGACTGGTGGTGAGGGTGATGGATGTGGGTGTACTGATGGTGAGGGTGATGGACTGATGGTGAGTGTGATGGACTGGTGGGGAGGGTGAAGGACTATGCTTCCAGAAGTCAATCTGTGTCCCCTCAGATGAACTCCCTTCCACACTTCCCTTGCTGGTGATGGATTGGTGGTGAGGGTGATGGATTGGTGGTGAGGGTGATGGACTGGTGGTGAGGGTGATGAAGTTGTGGTGAGGGTGATGGACTGATATTGAGGGTGATGGACTGGTGGTGAGGGTGATGGACTAGTGGTGATGGTGATGGACTGGTAGTGAGGGTGATGGACTGGTGGTGAGGGTGATGGACTGGTGGTGAGGGTGATATGCTGGTTGTGAGGGGTAAGAACTGGTGGTGTGGGTGATGGACTGGTGGTGAGTGTGATGGACTGGTAGGGAG